>NW_024081362.1:895488-934097 GCF_003009895.1 Hyaena hyaena | reverse complement strand
TATGCAGAACAATGAAATTAGATCATTTTCTCACACCATGCACAAAAATAAACTCCAAATGGATAAAGGACCTGAACGTGAGACAGGAAACTATCAACACCCTAGAGGAGAAAGCAGGAAACAACCTCCTTGACCTCTACTGCAGCAACTTCTTACTTGACACATCCCCAAAAGCAAGGGAATTAAGAGCTCACCAGTCTTCACATCCGAAAAACAAACAACCCGGTGAAGAAATGGGCAGAAGATATGAACAGACACTTCTCCACTTGTTGTGAACAGACACTTGTCCACTTCTCCAAAGAGGACATCCAGATGGCCAACAGACACATGATACGATGCTCAGTTTCCCTCCTCATCAGGGAAATACAAATCAAAACCACACTGAGATACCACCTCACGCCAGTCAGAGTGGCTAAAATGAGCAAATCAGAGAACTCTAGATGCTGGTGAGGATGTGGAGAAACGGGCACCCTCCTGCACTGTTGGTGGGAATGTAAACTGGTACAGCCCCTCTGGAAATCAGTGTGGAGGTTCCTCAGGAAACTAACAATAGAACTCCCCTAGGACCCAGCAATAGCACTGCTAGGAATTTACCCAAGGGATACAGAAATGCTGATGCATAGGAGCACACGTACCCCAATGTTCATAGCAGCACTCTCAACAATAGCTAAAAATGGAAAGAGCTTAAGTGTCCATTCAACGGACGAATGGATCAAGAAGATGTGGTTTATCTATACCACGGAATACTACATGGCATGAGAAACAATGAAATCTGGCCATGTGGAGCAACATGGATGGACCTTGAGGGTGTTATGCTAAGCAAAATAAGTCAGGCAGAGAAGGACAAATATATGTTTGCACGTATAGGAGGATTAAGAGGAACTTGACGGAGGAACAAGGGGGAGAAGAAGGGGGGAAATGGTGGGGGAAAGGGAGAGAGGCAAACCATGAGAGACTCTTGAATGCTGACAAAAACTGAGGACTGATGGATGTGGGGGGAGGGGGGATGGGCATGGAGGAGGGCACTTGTGGGGATGAGCACTGGGTGTTATGTGGAGACTAATTTGACAATAAACTATTTGTAAAAAAAAACAACAACTGGTTTTTAAAGAAATACAATAAATGTCTAGGTATATTGGAGCCATGGGTAATAATTATAAAGTTTTTTCAAAGATTCAAAAATTCTAAAGCCAAATTGTTCTCCATTGGGAAAAACAGAAAGGAGAATTTTAAAAGTGCACTGTAATGTATTGTTGGGTTTGGTTTGCTAGTATTTTATTGAGAATTTTTGCATCTGTGATCACTGGGATATTGGCCTATAGTTCTTTTTTTTAGTGCGTTAGTGGTGTCTTTATCTGTTTTTGGTGTCAGGGTAATGCTAGTCTAGTAGAATGAATTTGAAAGTTCCCTTTCCTCTTGTATTTTTTGGAATAGTTTGAGAAAAATAGGTATTAACTGTCTTCAAATGTTTGGTAGAATTCATTTGTGAAGCCATCTGGCCCTGGACTTCTGTTTGTTGGGAGATTTTTAAATTACTGATTCAATTTATTTGCTGGCCATAAGTCTGTTCAAGTTTTCTGTTTCTTCCTGTTTCAGTTTTTTTTTAAGTTTATTTGTTTTTAGAGGGACAGAGAGAGAGAGAGAGAGAGAGAGAGAGAGAGCTCATGGGCACAAGCAGGGAAAGGGCAGAGAGCGAGAGAGGAGAAAGAGAATTCAAAGCACGCTCTATGCTGTCAGTGCAAAGCCAGATGTGCGGCTTGATCCCATGAACAGTGAGATCATGACCTGGGGAGAAATCAAGAGTCAGATGCTTAAACTGAGCCATCCATGCACCCCCTTCCTGCTTCACTTTTGGTAGTACATACATTTGTAGTAATTTATCCATTTCTTCCAGGTTCTCCAATTTGTTGGCATATGGTTTTTTATAATATTATCTCATAAATGTTTGTATTTCTGTGGTATTAGTTGTTATTTCTCCTCTCTCATTTGTGATTTTATTTATTTGGTGCTTTCTGTTTTCTTTTTGATAAGTCTGTCTAGAGTTTATCAGTTTTACTAATTTTTTAAAGAACCAGCTCCTGGTTTCATTGCAGCATTATGTATAATAGCCAAGCTATGGAAACAGCCCAAGTGTCCATCAACTGATGAATGGATAAAAAACAATGTGGTATTTATATCCAATGGAAAATATTCACCCATAAAAAAATGAAATCTTGCCAATTGGAACAACACGGATGGAACTAGAAAGTATTACGCTAAGTGAAATAAGTCAGTCAGAAAAAGACAAATACCATATGCTTTCACTCCTATGTTAAATTTAAGAAACAAAACAAACAAGCAAAGAGAAAAAAAAAAGAGGCAAACCAAGAAACAGACTCTTCCCTATAGAGAAAAACTGATGACTACTAGAGGGGAGGTAGGTGTGGGAATGCATTAAATCGGTGATGGGGATTAAGGGGGGGCACTTGTGATGAGCCTGGATGTTATATGTAAATAATGAATCACTAAATTCTACTCCTAAAGCCATTACTACACTGTATGTTAACTACCTAGAAATTAAATAAAAGCTTGAAACAAAAAATAATAAAATGGTGAAGTGAATTTAGACTGTGCTTTAACCTATAATAATAATACATAAATGTGTTCATACACACACACAAAACAAACAGATTTATCTGGATAGGAAGCAGATAAGCTATCTCTGGTGGGATCAAAATGTCAAAAATAGAACAGACTGAAATCAGAGGTATGTTGAGCTCAGGATGCTGAAGCAGACAATGGTATCCAGAATTCTGGTCTTGCAGAATAAAGAAAATGAAGTGTTCCCAATGAAATGGGGCTGGGGCCCAATGGAAGATGAGGAGAGTACTGGGAGTTGGAGTCATTGCTTAAACTCAGGGGCTGAGTACCATCTGTCTTGAGCTAAAAAGAGTGATCATTCTGCATCCTTACCCATAGTTAGGATCAGAAGAAAACAAAGCCTTATCACAAAGGAAGGTGTACTAGGTGCTTATAGAATTTGTTATAGGACAAACCCAATATTATCTCAGAATCTTCAAAGCTCAATTATAAAAGCTAGTATTTGGGGGCTCAAAGTTACAGATGGAGATATTTATAAAATTAATACATGGAGAGTTGGGAACAAAGAAAAGAGGGAAGACAGAAGTTTAGAGTGAAGCTTGATAAGGAAAGAAAAAATTGGAATAGGACAGAGAAAAAGATGGAAAATGAAAAGAAATGGAAGAACAGAGAAATATACATACATACACACACACACATATATGCATACATAAACAGAAATGGGAAGGAAATAGAATATTATCTTCAAACTGATGACTACTAGAGGGGAGGTAGGTGTGGAGATGTGTTAAATAGGTGATGGGGATTAAGAAGGGTACTTGTGATGAGAGGAAGTAACAGTTAACACAGCTAACTAATCCGTCATAAGTAAGAAAAATATGTAAAGACATTCAAACACTAAAAGGGTTAACCGTTCATAGATCCTTACTAAAAGAATGAGAGAGAATAAGGAACAACGATAAACTCTGGAAATGAGTTAAAATAATGATAAGTATATTTATATTTAACATAATTTTTTTCTGCCTGTGAGTTTTGAAGTGTGAGTGACCTTTGACTGATGTGAGCCTTAGAGGTTCTGACCCCTTACACAGTCAAAAGTCCTCATACAACTTTTGATTTTCCAAAAACTTAACTACTGATAGTATACTGTTGACCAAAGATTTTCCAATAACACAGAGTCAATCAACACATATTTTATATGTTATATGCATTATATGCCTTATTCCTACAGTAAAGTAATCCAAAGAAAATAAAATGTTATTAAGGAAATCATAAGGAAGAGAAGCTACATTTACAATACAATATTATTTTAAAAATCCAAGTATGAGTGGATCCACATAGTTCAAATCCATGATATTCAAAGGGCAACTATATAACACTATAACTCTTTTTTTAAACTTTTTTGGGTGGCTTAGTCTGTTAAACATCTGACTTTGTAGGGGCGCCTGGGTGACTTAGTCGGTTAAGCGTCCGACTTTCTCTTAGGTCATGATCTCGCGGTTCGTTGGTTCGAGCCCCACGTCGGGCTCTGTGCTGACTGCCAGCTCAGAGCCTGGAGCCTGTTTCAGTCTGTGACTCCCTCTCTCTCTGACCCTCCCCTGCTCATGCTGTCTCTCTCTCTCTCTCTCCCCTAGAAATAAAAAAAAAAACAAAAAAAAAAAAACAACATCCGACTTTGGCTCAGGTCATGATCTCACAGTTTGTGTGTTCGAGCCCCGCATTGGGCTCTGTGCTGACACTTTGGAGCCTGGAGCCTGCTTCGGATTCTGTGTCTCCCTCTCTCTCTGCCCCTTCCCTGCTAGTACTCCGTCACTCTTTCACTCAAAAATAAATTTAAAAAATAAAATAAGACTTTTTTTCTGAAGTATAGCTGACACACAATGCTACATTTATTACAGGTGTACAATATAGTGATTTAGTAAGTCTGTACGTTACGCTTTTCTCATAAATGTAGTTCTCATCTGTTACCATGCAACACTATTAAAACACCATTGACTATATTTACATTGTACCTTTTATCCATATGACTTATTCATTCTATAACTAGAGGACTGTGTCTCCTACTCCTCTTTACCCTACTTCATTCATCCTCCCACCCCTGTATCCTCTGACAACCATCAGTTTATATTTATGGGTCTCTTTGCTTTTTGTTTATTCATTTGTTTTCTTTCTTAGATCCCACATATAAGTGAAACCATATAGTACTTGTCTTTTTCAATCTGGCTTTATTTCATTTGTCATAATACCCTGTACATTCATCCATGTTGTCAGAAATGGCAAGATCTCTTTTTTATAATGGATGAGTAATAGTTCACTGTATGTATGTATGTATGTATGTGTGTATGTGTGTATGTATGTGTGTATACCACTTCTTCTGTATCCATTCATCTATTGGTGGACACTTGGGTTGCATGCCATATATTGGCTATTGTAAATAAAGCTGCAGTAAACAAAGGCACATATATCTTTTCAAATTAGGGTTTTTTTTTTAAATTTTCTTGGGGAAATACCCAGTAGTGGAATACTGGTATTTTGATTTTTAGTTTTTTGAGGAAACTTCACACTGTTTTCTATAGTGGCTGCACCAGTTTACATTCCCACTAACAGTGCAGATGGGTTCCTTTTTCTCCACATCCTCACCAACACTTTCTTGTCTGCCTGCTTCCAACAATTCTGACAAGTGTAAGGGTATATCTCATTGTAGTTTTGATTTGCATCTCTCTGATGATTAGTGATGTTGAAAACCTTTTCATGTATCTCTTGGCCATCTGTATGTCTTCTTTGGAAAAATGTCTATTCAGGTTCTTTACCCATTTTTTAAATCTAATTGTTTGTTGTTTTGCTCTTTGTTAAGTTCTTTATATATTAGGGATATTCCGCCCTTATCAGATATATTATTTGTAAATATAATCTCCCACTTAACAGGTTGCCTTTTCATTTTGTTGATAGTTTCCTTCATTGTGTAAACACTATTTTGATATAGTCCCAATAGTTTGTTTTTTCTTCCCTTGCCTGAGGAGATAAATCTAGGGAGAAAAAATGCTGCTGAGGCTGATGTCAGTGAGAGTACTACCTGTTTTCTTCTAGTAGTTTTATGGTTTCACATATCACATGTAGGTCTTTAATCCATTTTGAGTTTATTTTTGTGTATAGTCTAAGAAAGTGGTCCAATTTCATTCTTTTGCTTGTAAGTGTCCAGTTTTCCCAGCATCATTTGTTGAAGACACTGTCTTCCCCCTTAAATATTCTTGCCTCCTGTGTCATAGACTAATTGACAATATAACCATAGGCTTATTTCTGGCCTTCTTATTCTGTTCCATTGATCTATGTGTCTATTTTTGTTCCTGTACCATGATGTTTTGATTACTATAGCTTTGTAGTGTATCTTGAAATCTAGGATTGTGATACCTCCAGCTTTGTTCTTGTTTCTCAAGATTGTTTTGGCTCTTTGGGGACTCTTGTAGTTTCATACAAATTTTAGGATTTGTCTAGTTTTGTGAAAATTGCTGTTGGTATTGTGATAGGGATTGCATTAAATCTGTAGATTACTTTGGGGGTCCTGGGTGGCTCAGTCTGTTGAGCCTCCAACTTTGTCTTAAGTCATGATCTGGCAGTCTGTGAGTTCGGGCTCTGCATTGGGCTCTGTGCTGACAGCTTGGAGTCTGGAGCCTACTTTGGATTCTGTGTCTCCCTTTCTCTCTACTTCTCCTTCACTCATACTCTGTCTTTCTCTCTCAAAAAAAAAAAAAATTAAAAAGTATCTGTAGATTACTTTGGGTAGTCTGGGCATGTTAGTATTATTAATTCTTTGAATCCATCAGCATGCAATATCTTTTCATTTGTTTGTGTTACCTTATATTTTTTCAATGTTTTATAGTTTTCGGAGTACAGATCTTTTATCTTTTTGGTTAAGTTCATCTCTCGGTATTTTATTCCTTTTTGGTACAATTGTAAATGGAATTGTTTTCTTCATTTGTCTTTCTGCTAGTTCGGTATCACTGTATAGAAATGCAACATACTTCTGTATATTAATTTTGTATTCTACAACTTTACTGAATTTATTTATTACTTCTAACAGTTTCTTGGTACAGTGTTTAGGATTTTCTGTGTATACTATAATGTCATTTTATTTCTTGTCTGATTGCTGTGGCTAGAATATTCTGTTCTATGTTAAATAAAAGTAACAAGAGTGGTCATCCTTGTCTTGATCCTGATCTTAGAAGAAAAGCTCTTAGAATGATGTTAGCTATGGGTTTGTCATAAATGCCCTTTGTTATGTGGAGGTATTTTCCTTCTAAACCCACTTTTTGAGAGTTATATCATGAATGGATATTAAATTTTGTCAAATACCTTATCTTCATCTATTAAGATGATCATATGATTTTTAGCCTTCATTCTGTTAATGTTGTGCATCCTGTTGATTGAATTGCAAATCCTGAATTGTCCTTCTATTCCTGGAATAAATCTACTTGATCATGGTGAATGATTCCTTTAATATATTATTAAATGTGAATTGCTAGTATTTTGTTGAGGATTTCTAGATCTGTTTCCTGTAGTTTGTTTGTTTGCTTGTTTGCAGTGTCTGTCTGGTTCTGGTGTCAGGGTGATTCTGCCATGTACAATGTACTTAGAAGCTTTCTTTCCTCCTGCATTTTGGAATAGTTTGGGGAGAATACATATTAACTCTTCTTTAAATATTTGATAGACTTAAGTTGTGAATCTGTCTGGTCCTGGACCTTTGTTTGGGGGAGTTTATTAATTACCAATTCAAGTTGGTTACTAGTAATCAGTTTGTTCATGTGTGTATTCTTAAATTACGAAATATCCAAAACATTTAGACTAATGCAAAGAGCAATGTGATAAAACAAAAGCCTATATTCCATTATTTAGCCCTTTGACATCCCAGAACTTTGACATATCTTCTTCAGACCATTCTTTAAAACTAAAAAAAAATTCACAAAAATGGGGACTTTTGTGCTGCCTTACTTACTCTCTTTTGGTTATTTCTTGCCACAAAAATGACCAATCACAATTTGGTGCTGATCATTCTAATTCCTATTAGAATCTATCTAGTATTCTTTGTCAGATATATTCCTTTATGTAGGAATATATCTCAAATAAAACATTAAACCTTATATAGTACTTTTTCACTCAGGATTATTTTTTGGGATTTAGCCACATTTATAGGGATACCACTGGCTTATCTGTTTTCGTTGCTGTAGAATATTCCATTTTCTGCATATAAATATATGTATGTGTGTGTATATATATATATGTATATATATATATGTGTGTATATATATATACATGTATATATATATGTGTGTATATATATATATATATAAAATTTATTCATCCATTCTCCTCTCATTGGACACATAGGTTATTCCTTTATTTTTATTATCAACAAAAATGCTTCTGTAAATATTCTTGTATTGTATTCTCAGGCTTATGCACTTGAGTTTTTCTAGGATATATTCCTAAGAGCAGAATTGGTGAGGTGCAGAATATAAGCATATTCAACTTTAAGATATTGTCACATTGAATTGTTCTGCAAATGATTGCATTTTTCTTCTACTAGAAGAGTGTGATAGTTTTTATATCTCAACATTCTTTCCAGCATTTAGTTAGGTCAGACTAATTTTTCCCATTTTATTTGTATGAAATATTTATTGTGATTTTATTTTGCATTTCTCTGTGAGTTTAAGCATCTTTTCATATGTTTACTGGCCATGCATGTTTTCTCTTCCATACAGCTGGTTTTTATCTATATTTCAAGGTTACTATATTGCACCACTTCAGAGAGAACATTTAATATTCATATTCCAAAGGGTTAAGGCTAATAAATAATTTCAGCTACAGAATGTCCTTTTATATGCCCTTGAAATGATGGGACCATCTCCCTCGTGCTATTACCTAACCATATGGCCTTAAGACATTATCTCTAATAAAACAAGAGCAATAACTAGGCTCCTCTTTGATAATAAGAACAAACGAGTTACTATCTTGAAGTATTTTAGAAGGTATAAAATGTATAAATGAACTAATTTTTAATTCTTCTCTTGAATGTGTGAAGCAGTGATAATACAAAAGCAATTAATAATTGGTTTGCAATACATATCATTATCTTTGTTAGACAGGAATAGTATCCACCATTAATAATCTATTCTCTCTTGGAGCTAGGCAGCTTGGCAGACTTTGTATCTTTCATACTTATGTTGAAAGATGGCTCCTGCACCAGTAACACAACTAAAGTTCCAAGTTAAAAGATATATAAAGGATAATGGGCAAAGTATGGGTGCCACTGAGTGTGTCCACTTAATAAATAGCTTTTCACAAATACTTACCCAAGAAGCTTTTCATTTAGACCTCATTGGCTAGAACTATGCCACATAGGTTCCATAGTAGTGAATGGTGGATATGTATTACCTGCCATATCTACTGCATTCTACGTTAGTTTATATAAATAGAAAATAAGTAAGATATAGTTTCTTCTTTCAGTTTACTTAGGGCCAGTGAACTCTTTCTACTTTATTAATTTTATATAATTTTATAAATGTATTTTATATAGGGACATATCCAAAGAATTATAATTACAGTGGTTACATACTCTAACTGCTTTTCATTTGTCAGACATCTGGATTTTCTCCAGCTTTTCACTATTATAAACAGTACTTCTATGAATGTCTCAGTAAATAGGATTAATTTTTTAAATAGAGGTGAATATTTTCTTAAAGTGTATCGTCATTCACAGTAGTCATTGTTAAGGTGTCTTTGAAGTGAATTAGCAAATACTGAGCCAGTGCTCCTGGGAGAATACAGGGTTAGGTTGCTGCAATCCTTCACTCACATCTTTTTTTGGCCAACCTATCAGTGCAAACCTTGTTTCATGTATGTTTCTGTTTAGAGACATCTTATTTAAGAAATACTGTTGATTCATTAACATTGATTTCATGGTAGAAAGTACCATAACTAATCCCTGAATAAAGCTTACCTAAAACATGTATTTTTTTCTGTAAGTCACATCACCCCTCCTTGCCCTTAAGTATACTATAAAGCCCTTAAGTATACTATAAAACTCTACTTGGAGCCATTTTAAACAGCAGAATGACCAACACAGAAACACAAAAGCACACACACAAAACTGGTAAAAAGAACACTTGTTTAACAATATAGGAGACTCCAATTTTTCACCCCTCTTCACATGTCTGTGAATGACTAGAAAAGTGTTTGAGGTACTTATTTTGGTGTTACAAATAAGTTTCAGTGAGTAGGAAAATTCACAAGTACAGAATCAATTGTATTTCTAGAAGTGAAATTATTATATGTCTTAGTATTAATAGTCTTTTAGTTCATACTACTGTTAGAACACCAATGATATAGGTTCCTCCAATTGCTAATAGCAGAAAGCAAACCTTGGCCAAGAAGATTATTTGGTTCTAGAGTAACCAAACAGTGGGAAGAGATAAGATGCCTATATCCAAAACCTAAGTCTGTCAGAATCTTCTTTATCTATCTCATTTCTGCTTTGCTATGAGATCTCCATGTCTCAAATCAGCTTTACTCCGTGTTGCCATGAACATGGCTATACTCAGCTCTGGACTCTCACTTTATTACCTAATACAGAAAGAAAAAAAGCTTCTCTAACCTTCTTCGAGTTGAAAATCTTAGAGAAGGACTTGGGCAGACCTAACCTGAATCTTAGATTACTATAACCTGGGATACAGGAGGTGAAGTTTTGTTTTTGTTTGGGGTTTGTTTGTTTGTTTATTTGTTTTTACCAAAAATGTGGGTAGCCTAGTTAGGGCCTCTACAGAGGTTCGGTCTGCTAGTTACATCACATCTGTCCACTTACGTTCCTTTTCTATTAGACTTTGAGTTCCTTTAAAGCAGAAGCCATGTTCACTTTAATATTCTCATCACCTAACAAAGAGCCTAGAGTGGGTGCTTAATATTCATTAACTATTTCCAAGTTAAAAATGAATAAATAAATATAAATACTTCCACATTGTTCTCCAGAAGTTCAGTTTCTAGATGCTTACTCAGAGTTCTGTCATCAATGATTCTTTAGTTTATTTTGTATTAAATGTTTTATGTTAATTCTAGTGTAGTTAACATATAGTATTTTATTCATTTGAGGTGTACAATCTAGTGATTCAACAATTCTATGCATTACTCAGTGTTCATCGAAATAAGTCTACTCTAATCTATCTCCACCACCTATTTTACCCCCCCCCCCACCTCTCCACTGGTATTTCAGAAACAAAACAAATGAGAAGGGGAAAAAAAGAGTTTTATCACTTTAATCCAAAGTCTCTACATACTAACAAATTATTCATTAAAATATACTTGAAAAAAATTATATGTGTGTATGTATATAATAGATCACAAAAGGATCATGGAGGGGGGAATAAATTTTAGGAAAGTTTTCTGCCTGAGAGGGCTTAAGTTATTACTAATTTTGGAAGAGCAATCCTTTGAAAAGCTTGGTATTCTTAATATGTTATGTGGAAGAAACAAAACAAAACAAAAAGCACAATACCAGTTTATTTCCCAGATGTTTCAGTGAGGTAAGAAAACATTCCAAAGAGCTTTAGGTAAATATAAAGTTTCAATGTTAAACAGGCTTCCCATTTTGGAAACACTGTTTACACAATCAGTCCTTGGATATGTTTGCTCTATATGTAGCAAGTTATGTTAACAAACTACCCTCAAAACCATCAAGATGGGCCACTCACTAGTGAATACCCAGGGAAGTCATAAAATTAATAGTGAATGATATTCTTGTCCAACAAAGATCATCATGAAATGTACTGCAAACCAATTATTAATTACTTTTGTATTATCACTGCTTCCCATATTTGAATAATTAAAAATTAGTGTATTTATACAGCATTTCATACTTTCTAACATACTTCAGATAATATCTCATTTACCAAAGAGAAGCCTAGCTATTATTCCTGTTTTATTTGAGATAATATGTTAATGCCACATGATTGATTAGTGGCATAAAATTGAGGGTCCCCAAACCCTCCAAAAGTACGTTTCAAAGCCTATAATTGTAACTGAAACTATCAGCCTAAAACAGCTGAGTTTCTTAGGTTCCTTAATCATTGTTTTGTCAGCCTATCCCATGGTCTTTATTTAAAAAAGAAAAACAGTGTCTAGGAAGTTTTCACTTGAAATATAGTCATTGTGTAAAGTGAAAAGGTCATAGAGTTTGAGTTAGAGGCTTTGTGTCCTTGTTCGTGCTCAGTGTTGTCAACTAGGTCACCTTGACCAAGTTGCTCAACTCCCCTGGGTCTTATCTTTCTTTAAATGGAGAAATAGTAATGTATATTTCAAAAGGTTCTTGTGAAAATTAAATGAGGTAAGATACATGAAAGATGTTGCAAAAATGGTAAATTGTATATAATTATATGACATAATTGCATTTTTTACATGACTGAATACTCTGCTCGGCAGAGTTCTGCATGAGGGCTAAGTCTGCATCTCTTTTATCTTAATGATTCCCATTAAGATTGATTATAATAACTGGGGTGTGTGTATGTGTGTGTGTATATATATATATATATATATATATATATATATAAATTGTAAATATCTATTGAAATAATTACCTAAAAGGAAGTTATGTAGATACGAAAGCCATATTTTTCCAGTATTTTACATTTATTGTCTAAGATAGTAGAGAAGAAACTTTGAAGAAGGAAAAACTAAAAAATTTATTTTGCAAACTTTATGTCCTAAGCTCTGTTCTAAGCCTTGCAGAATATTTCAGTTAATAATCTGAATATCACCCCAAAATAAAAATTATTACTACTGCCTTTATAGACAAAGAAATGAAGGCACTGAGAGTTAATCACTTTGCTAATCTCACTCAGGTAGTACACAATTCAAATCCAGATCTTACTCCCTTCAAAACTTGTTCTTTGAAGACGTGCTATATGGATATACAGTGGAATACTACTGGCGATGAAAAAGAATGAAATCTTGCCATTTGCAGCAACGTGGATGGAACTGGAGTGTGTTATGCTAAGTGAAATAAGTCAGAGAAAGATATGTCATGTTTTCACTCGTGTGGAATTTGAGAAACTTAACAGAAGACCATGGGGGAAGAGATGGAAAAATAAGTTACAAACAGAGAGGGAGACAAATTATAAGTGGCTCTTAAATACAGAGAACAAACTGAAGATTGATGGGGGTGGGATGTTGGTGAGGGGGAATGAATGATGGACATTGAGAAGGGCACTTTTTGGGATGAGCACTGGGTGCTGTATGTAAGTGATACGTCACAGGAATCTACTCCCAAAGCCAAGACTACCTTGTATGTTAGCTAATTTGATAATAAATTATTAATAAAATAAAATACAAATCTACATTTAAAAAAAAGACAAAAAAACATGTTCTTCATATTCTGTTGCCCTTTCCTAAATGCATTTAATTGTCTTGGGTCTCTTAGTAATTCATGATGAAATAAGGGGAACCTACTTTCTCCTGGCCAAATAAAGATACCTGTCATTTGTCATTATGACAGTAATTGCCACTGTTAGTTTGAAGTAGCATGTCTCAGATTGTGTTCCATGGAAATCTATTCCCATGGAATGTTACACAAATAAAAGGTCACATATTATATCCCTCCACAGAGATTCACAGATTACTTTAACAAAATAAGGGCTCTGAGAAATCATAAGCCAAGGAAATCTGTTAAATTTTCTCTAGCCAAAAGTGTCCTTTGACCATAAAAATCTTTGTCTTACCACATGGTATACCAATTAACATTCAGGGAAATACTATTTTATACATTGGGAAGTAGTATATGGAAACCTTCTGGGAGCAAGTATTTTTTTTTAATTTAAATCCAAGTTAGTTAACAGTATAACAGTTTAAGGAGTAGAACTTAGTGATTCATCACTTGCATAAAACACCCAGTGCTCATCTCAACAAGTGCCCTCCTTAATGCCCATCACCCATTTAAACCATCCCCATCCACCTCCCCTCCAGCAACCCTCATTTTGTTCTCTGTATTTAAGAGTTTGTTATGGTTTGCCCCCTATTTTCATGTTGTTTTTCCTTCCCTTTGCCTATGTTCACTGTTTTGTTTCTTAAATTCCACAGATGAGTGGAATAATGTGATATTTGTCTTTCTCTTACTGATTTCACTTAGTGTAATACATTCTAGTTTCATCCACGTTGTTGCAAATGGCAAGATTTGATTCTTGTTGGTCACTAAGTAATATTTGAAGTGCTTTTTAACTAGGTAAAACATTACCATTATACGAGACCTAAAATAGGTCACTCTGCAATGGGGTTTGTTTCATTGTTCAAGCCCAATGGTATCCTCTTTAGTAGGAAATAAACCAGAGAACAAAAATAAAGCATACTATACAGTGTTTCTCAACATAGCAGGTGCCTTGGAGAAAGGTCCCAACCTACAATGAACTTTGGTTCCTTGAGGGAGGGTTTTCTAAACCTGAGGGGCAAAAAGGTTTTCCCTGAGGTCAAATTTACCTTCTTTATGATTTTACTTAAGATGGGTCTTGTGTGACTAAAGGAGCTATTTTTTTAAAGTGGAAAATAAGCATGATTGTACCATTACATAAACTTGGGTTAGCATCTGGGGATAGTCGCTTGTTGAATTCTGAGATTCTCGTGAACTAGTCCCTTATGGAGAAATTGTATGTAAGGCTTAAGGCTCTCATTGAAACATGGGTAGAGGACATTGGCTGATGGTACATTGCTTTGTGTCCTTACTAACTTCTCCCAAAAGGGGGTGATGTGAATTGTGTTGTGATTTCTTAAAAAGTGTCATGAAAGAAGAAAATTTATGAGTCAGGGATGAATCTGAAGATTGTGACACTGAAATTTGGCGACACTGAAGATAGGAAAATCCACTGATTCTGAACTTGCAGAGTAGAAGGCGGGTACCCTCCACTCTTCAAAAGTGTCTGTCATGAACTCCTAGAGCAGGAATTTCTTCCCCAAGCAACATGCCCTTATTGGAGAGCACTGTGATTATACAGGTAGCACTGTATTAGGAAACTTTATTCAAGACATTTATATTACAAACATTCTTCAGTATAGCTTCACGGGTATTTAGCTAATATTGCAACCTCTAGATAGAGGATTCCTGCCTCTATCTCTCAATCAGTTATTAATTTGGGGGGATGTATAGACATTACCCCCCCAAATTTATCACAGTAGTTTGCTTGTGGCACCCTAGGCAGGGGTTGGGGAGTAGCAGGAAGGACTGCAGATGTCACTTTGGGGTTCAACCCCCTTCCCTAACAGTCACTTCCTGCTAGTCCTTAAAATTTACCCGAGATGGGAAAAAGATTTTCCTATCCTTTGCAGCAACTTGTTTTCTTTAACTGATTTTGGCAATGTTATTTTATGTTCTGGGAAATTGGACAAGTAAAATAAACTTGCTCAACTAGAATGACATCTAGGTTCTGCATTCTTTTTTTCATAACATTATTGATTTTTAGACTCAAATTACCAGGAAAGTCTAGACATCCAACAACAAACTCAGAGTATGTTCCTTTTCCCTAGAAGGACAGAGATCATGCCTGATTTCTACACTACCTTTAATGCCACTAGTTAGTAGGCACTAAAGTATTCATTGGAAAAAAATGAAATAAAGAGTTTTATTTGGCACCCCAGAAGAGTTAGTGGTGAGAATTTGTTACTAAATCCTGTCAGTTACATCTTATATGTAGATAAGATCAGTCAGTAAGTTCTACCTGGTTCTCTTCTGTTTTTCCCTGAAGGGACGTTCCCAGAGGAGGAAGCCAGGAAAATGACATTGACTGTTACAGAGTTTGGCGTCAAATCCCACTCTAGTCTCTTGCATGAAGACTATTTCTGTCTCTTCACTCTGACTAATGCTACATCCCCATTGATACTACCCGTTCTGTCTTGGTACTCTAAACAGAAATAGTTTGGGATTTGGGGCACAGGAGTTAGGGGAGAGGTGGAGGAAGTATTATTTCTTACAAATGTAAACCAATTCATGAACTATTTTATAGTAACAATCAAAGGGGAAGAAAATGTTCAGAAGTAGACTGTGCTAGTTAATTTTATGTGTCAACTTGACTGGGCTATGGGGTGCCCGGATATTTGGTTAAACAATATTTTGTGTATGTCTTTGAGGGTATTTCTGGATGATATTAACATCTGAAACAGTAGACTGAGTAAAACAGATTGCTATCCACAATGTGGATGGGCCTCATCCTATCAATTGAAGAATAAAACAAAAGGCTCAGGAAGGGATGCTCTCTCTCTTCCTGTCTAAACCTGGAACATTGTTTTTCTGCTGCCCTTGGACTCAGACTGGAACATAGATCATTAGCTTCCCTGCTTTGCAGATCTTAGGATTTCTCAGCCTCCATAAACACACGAGCCAATTCCCTAAAATCTGTGTCTGTACATCTCTAGATAGACAGACAGACAGACAGACAGATTTCTCTCCTATTGGTTCTCTTTCTCTGGAGAACCCAAAGAGAACATGTCACAAAAAAGTAAATTATTTAATCTGTAATAATCACAAGAATACACCACTCTCTAACAGTATGGCCAGCTTATGTCGATATTCTTGACACAGAACAAAGTTCCTTGTCCTTCAGAATATTATGGTTATTAGCCCAGCAACTGAAGCATAAACTAAGATCTACCATTCAGCCTTATAGGATATCAGAAACAAGCTAGACATTAATTTTGGAGAACAAAGCAATTCCTTCAGATGACTGACTCAGCCCCGAGTTTGTTTAGGAGTTTTGTCCACGGTGGGGACCTTCCCTAGGAGAACTAAGTGTCAAACCCTTTGCAGTAAATGGACTTGTGACATGTCTACTGCATAGGAAAAGACAGGTTATTTACTAAAGGACTCGCTGTTCAAAGTGGACTCTGAAATTGTCATTGTGATTCTTAGGGGTTTCCAGAGCATATACAACAGAAGACAGGGAAGATGTCTGTCCACACAATGGAAGTTAAAAGTGGGAAATGTAGAAATAAAAGAGGTTGACTAAATTTAGTTTTGGCCTTATAGGAACATTGCATCTCTGTAAAAATGGAAATAAAGGGAGAAAGAAAAGGATTAGAAAATAGACTTTAGAAAATTAAAAGATCTGCAGCAGAAAGAGGTATGAACCGTGAAAGGGAGCAATAGTAAGTAAATTACAACTGCCAATATATGACTTGAAGATTTTATTTTATTGAGCAAAAAATTTCAAAGCTCTAACTACATAGCTACTTTAAATTTTTTTAATGTTTATTTACTTTTGAGAGAGAGAGAGCATGAGTGGAGGTGGGGGGCAGAAAGAGAGGGAGACACAGAACCTGAAGCAGGCTCCAGGCTCTGAGATGTCAGCACAGAGCCCCACACAGGGCTCAAACTCACAGGGCATGAGATCATGACCTGAACCGAAGTCAGATGCCCAACTGACTGAGCCACCCAGGTGCCTGTACATAGCTACTTTAGAAACACTTGGTATTGTTCTTTATAATGCAAATCTCTAGACCCCCATCCCACATCTCCTGAATCAAAATACCTGGGTAATACCCAGGAATTCACATTTTGAACAAACCTTAGATGGTGTTTATACACTCTAAATTTTGAGAACCCCTGATATTAATGCATCTTGAATTACTGTAATATGTCCTAGCTCCTTCTCTATTTGTACTGATGCTTTGAATCTAGGGGTACATCTTTGATTAATGAGAACTTGAAAAACCTGATGTTCCTATATAGAAAGGCTGGGAAGCCATTCTAGTCTACATTTGAAATAGTATGTTCATTGCCAGGAAAGAAGGAGCATGTTGATTATGGAGAAACAGATGCACTCTCCGAGGATTTTGTTTGTTTGTTTGTTTGTTTGTTTATTTCTTAATTACAAGTTTTGGTCCACGTGTACTTATTTGTAAGACCTGGTATACCCTCACACTGACTCAGCTTTCATTTTTAGCCTCTAAATGAGTCCTGGACAAATTTCGACTGAGAACTTGTCCTTGAAAAACTGAAGAGATCTTTTCTAAGCATATATTGTTTTCACTTATATAAAATAAATACACAGCAGTGAGTGCTCATTTTCATGCTCAAAGGAAATAGGGAATTGTGCAAAGGGTCCAGAGATCTGACTGTCTCCAGTACATTCTAGAATCTCAGGTCAGCATTTCATTCTCTGACCATTCATTCCTAATTTGTAAAAGTAGAGAGTTGGACTTAAGGAATCTTAAGAGCCCTTTCAAACAACAGATTGTGGTCTTTTTTTTTTTTTTGTAAAGTTTAAAATCAATTTATTTTGCCACTGTTAGTTCTGATAGAAAATTACTAATTCTCATATATTTCAAAGTTCAAAATTAACACAGAGAATATATATTGTAAAGTGTTTAGCTCATATTTGCAATACAGATATTGCAAAGTATTTTGATGCCTGAGAGGAAGTTTGGAGTTCTGAACACTTTGGTAGTATAAGTGCAGATCCATGCCTTTTGAGAGATATGAGGAATTGCCAAGATTACACTGTGCAAAAAACAAATCTGTAAGACCACATTTGGTGAGTAATTTCATTTCAGCAAGAGAGTTTGTCCTAACCATTTTAATGTATAAAACATCTTAAAGAATATCCATTTTAGGGCACCTGTATGCTTTAGTCGGCTAAGTGTCTGACTTTGGTCCTGGTCATGATCTCATGGTCAGTGATTTCGAGTCCCATGTTGGGTTCTGCACTGGCAGTGCAGAGTCTGACTGGGGTTCTTTCTCTCTCTCTCCTTCTCTCTCTACCCCTACTTTGTGCTCACTCTTTCTCTCTCAAAATAAATTAATGAACGTTTAAAATTTTTCAGTAAAAATTTAAAAAAGAATATCCATTTCAACATTACTAGCTATATAAAACTATATAAATTATTTTCTAACATGACCCCTTAAGGTCATATTATATCTTGCAGTACATATTATTAAGGAATCTAGATTTTATATTTCAAACATCTCACAATTATTTTGCCAACATAAATTTGAAAACCATAAAATATTTAGGATATAAAGTTTATATCTCTGATACTAAAGTATCTGAGGTGCAGTATCAGATATAAACTGTACTAGAGGATCGCAGAATGAAAAGAACCCTAATCAGATTATCATTCAACCTCCTGCTGTAATCCCACTGAGCCATCATAAAATACAGGGATAAGGGAGATTTGTAATTATCCTTTGTGACAATTATTACAATTTTAGAACACATTTATTATGCAGAATTCTCCCCTAGATTTCACCCAAGTTCCCTAAAAGGTGACTTAAATCTTGAATTCCTTTTACTGTTGGTTGAATAATTTTTCTGTGGGCCAAACACCAGCAAGTCTTTTCATTCTGAAAGTAAGGACACACGTGACATCATTTAAAGCCCATCTCTTTTTTTTTTTTTAATGTTTTATTTATTTCTAGGAGAGAGAGAGACAGCGTGAGCATGGGAGGGTCAGAGAGAGAGGGAGTCACAGACTGAAACAGGCTCCAGGCTCTGAGCTGGCAGTCAGCACAGAGCCCGACGTGGGGCTCGAACCCACGAACCGCTAGATCATGACCTAAGCGAAAGTCGGACGCTTAACCGACTAAGCCACCCAGGCGCCCCTAAAGCCCATCTCTTAAGTTAAAAAAAAGATAACTATATCTTACAGAATTCCAGCCTCACATAATTCTAAATTATTATTGTGCTTTGTAAAAATTTTTTTTATCTTGAAACTAAACCTTTCCCTCTCTAAAAATGTGTATAGTAGCAAAAATTAGGGCTCTGAATATTTTCTCCAGCTCAATTGATTACACCCTCCCCTTTCTATGAACTTCCTTTATATAAAGTGGGAGCAGGAGCAACAACAATGAAGCCCTTTGCAGGTGCATCATTAGCAGCTCATGTCATTATCTGGCCCATCTGGTTATCAGAAACCTTCCATCTTAGATTGTGAAGGGACTTTTAAAAATTTGCACCTGTGCATATTTCAGTAAAGCAATCAACTTCAAATTAAACAATGCCAAGGTTCTGATCATAAGGTAGATGGGACTTACTGTGTTACAATGTGTCATCTATCCAACAGCCACTCTCTCTGGCAACTCTGCCCCCATATGCCCAATGCGCACAGGTATTAGGAGCAAAGAGAAGAATGCAAGAATGGATTGGTTATTGCATTATGATTTTTGCATTATGACCACACATGTTTTTTGTTCTCCGTTGGAAAAGAGATAGCTGTGGGTTCATGGACTGCGTGTTCTACAAGACATCAAAGGACATAGGTCAAATTCCTACTCTGCAACCTAGTGACTGTGTCACTTTGAGATGGTCACTAACTTCTTTGGGATGGTTTCTTCATCTATTAAAATTGGGCAAAATGGCAAAAGCATAGACCCCTAGACCAGTGAGTCAGAATGGAGAGCCCATAATTAGACCCACACAGTTACAGTCAACTGATTGCTAATAAGGAGCAAAGACAATTCAATGAAGAAAGGACAGATAGTACCGGAACAATAAGACATTCCCACACAGAAAAATAAACCTAGACACAGCCCTTATTACTTTACATGAGATTAACTCAAAATGAACCATATATCTAAGTGTAAAATGCAAAACTGTGAAACTTCTAGAAGAAAACAAAGAAAGAAATCTATATAACCTGGAATTTGACAGTGGCTTTTGATGATATGACATCAAAACCACAATTTGTGAGGGGAAAAAAAGTGTGACTTACTAAAATTAAAGACTTCTGCTTGATCAAAGGTATTGTTAAGAGACTGACAAGACAAGCCACAGGCTTAGAGAAATATTTGCAAAAAATATTTCTGATAAAGGACTTGTATTTAAAATTTGGACATGATGAGATTTATCTTTCACTGATGTTAAATTAAATGGAGTGCCTATTTTTAAAGTTCCTGACATACAGTTCAGTACAGAGTTGCTTAATCTGAAGGCAAATGTGTAATAGGTTATAATGCAAATGGGTATTTAATTTTCCAAATGCCTCATACACAAGTTCATAAGAAATACTTCCTCTAGTGATCAAGTTGGTGAATTTTAACTCATTGCCTCACTTGCCTAGCCTTTATTTCTAAAAAAGGAAGCAGCTCAAAAAAATTCCCAGTTTGGTCCCATGTCTGTTCTAAAAGGAATAAATAATGATTCATTCTTTCTGGGAAAGACAGGAAAGGACCATCATAAATGCTTATGAGAAAGATGTTTAAGATGATACACACAAAAAAGTATTGGCTCAAGACACGTAGTAAATTATTCCAAAACCTGAGGAAATTCTTCAAATTCTTCAAAACCTGAAGAAAATCTAATTGTCCAATATTTAAATGATATAAATGATCTTCACAGTGTGTTTTTATCATGTTTTAATCCCAAAGTGCAAAGCTTTGGGGAGCTTTTGTTAATATCTTCTTCTTTTGTAGAAAGGTGGGCCTCTGTGTTTTGTTGCATTTACTCCAACAAAGGCTGACTGATTGATAAAAAGGGAGCCTAATCTCTGTTCCATTCCTTCTCTGAACACCTATGATTGACTCAGAGTTACACTGGACAGACTGGACCTTTATTATTTAATGTGCCTTTGCTCCTTCTCCCTTACTAAAGCACAATTTCAATGACTGAAAGAACTTTGTATCACATTTTGTCAAAAACCTGCAGGCAGGGACCAGGAGACAGATCCAGAGAGATACAAAAGAAGAAACTATGGATACTGGAAGGAAAAGTAAAATGGATATCCAAAACAATGGGGAAATAACAGGAAACCACCTAAAGCAAAGCTATTGTATAGAATAAACATTGTGTCCATTGAGGCTGCATAGATTTGAATAGATAATATGTTAAGAAAACTTTCTGGTGGGTGCTGATGACACTGGAGTTAAATCCTTTTCTTCCCAAATTTTTATTTTAACTAGTCCAGCTAGTTAACATATAGTGCCACATTAGTCTCTGGTGTAGAGTTCAGTGGTTCATCACTTACATACAACACCCAATGCTCATTGTAACAAGTGCAATCCTTAATACCCATCACTTGTCTAACCCATCCCCACCCTCCCTGCCCACCTTCCCTCTGGTAGCCATCAATTTGTTCTCTGTAGTTCAGAGTCTGAGCACCTGGGTGGCTCAGGTAAGCATCTGACTCTGGCTCAGGTCTTGATTTCACCGTTCATGGATTCAAGGGAGCCTACTTGAGATTCTTTCTTTTTTCCTCTCTCTCCAAACTAAAAATTTAAAAAAAAAAAAGCTCGGTTCCTTGGTTTGCCTCTCTTTTTCCCCTATATTCCTTTGTTTTGCTTCTTAAATTCTATGTATGAATTAAATCATATGGTATTTGTCTTTCTCTGACTGACTTAGGTCACTTGGAGTAACAGTCTCTAGCTCCATCCACATCATTGCAAATGGCAAGATTTCATTCTTTTTATAGCCAAGTAATATTCCATTGTGTGTGTGTGTGTGTGTGTGTGTGTGTGTGTATACTGCCTCTTCTTTATCCATTCATCAGTCAGTGGACGTTTGGACTCTTTCCATGATTTGTCTATTATTGATAATGCTGCTATAAACATTGGGGTACATAAATTCCTTCAAATTAGTATTTTTGTATCTTTGGGGTAAAGATAGTGCAATTGCTGGAGCATAGGGCAGTTCTATTTTTAACTTTTTGGGGAACCTCTGAACTGTTTTTCCAGCGTAGTGGTGCCAATTTGCATTCCCACTAACAGAGTAATATGGTTTCCCTTTCTCCATATCCTGGCCGATACCTGTTGTTTCGTGTGTTGTTAATTTCAGCCATTCTGACTGATGTGAGGTAATATCTCATTGTAGTTTTGATTTGTATTTCTCTGATGATGAATGATATTGAGCATCTGTCTGTTGGCCATCTGGATGTCTTCTTTGGAAACATGTCTATTCATGTCTTCTGCCCATTAGAAAAACTGAATTTAAATCTTAAAGCCAGAAAAGACATGGGAGGATGATTCAGCAGATGGTGTAGGGTGAAGCAGGAGGCAGGAAGAAAATTAGCATGAGCAATGGTAAGTATTTGGCACACCACAGAGCTAAAATGAAGAGGCTCTTTTGGTAAATAAAAAGGGAAGAGGATGGAAAGAAAGGAGAAATTTGATGAGTGTACAGGTGAGTTTGCTGACAGTTGGCTGTGTCTCAAGAAACATTCCTTGAATATCCTCATTTTTACTTTCATTGTCTGTAAGAGAACTCTAATATCACTGTCAATTGTAGTGTTTGTTAAATCTAGACTTTGCTTATAAATGACTTTAGGGAGTGGCTGGGTGCCTCAGTCAGTTGAGAGACTGACTTTTGGTTTCCACTCAGGTCATGATCTCATGAGTTCATGGGTTTGAGCCCCAAGTTGGCTTCATGCTGAAGGATACTCTCCCTCTCTCTCTCTCTCTTCCCTCCCCCTCAAAATAAAGTTTAAAAAATGACTTTAGGATTACCTGTCTCTCCTATCCAGCAACTGTAAGGAAAAACCTGAATTTGTTACCAGCTGAAATTTGGAAAAGGAGGGGCTGAATGTGGCCTCCTGTGATGGAAATTGGTGTCAAAGGAGGCTGAAATTTACACTAAATTTACACTACAAGTGTAAATCCTACAGTATCCTTACTATTGGGTAAGGATACACGCCTGCTAATCCTTTACCCAAAATCACCCCCCACAGACTGGAAAGTAACAGATTCTATCTGGGAAAAGATCTCAGGTTTGGAAGCAGGACAAAAATAGATCTATCTCTTCAAGACTCTGATTAGCATTCTAGACCTATATCCTGGGTGGGTTTATTTATTCCATTTATAATTCCTCCCATTCACGATACTGTCCAGTGGGGTAGATGAAGTTTGAAGAGGGCTATCTTTCCTGCCAGATGATTGTGGGATGTGAATATTCTTTAAATATAATCAGTCTATTATCTGGCTTCAGGAATAAAGTTTTCTTTTGAATTTCGCTATCATCATACTGTAAGAAGAGCATCCTCCATATGCTAAAGTGTCGTAACCTGTGGGCTGTAGCTTGCTTTTGCAAGCTGCAGATTTTTCACTGTAATTGCATGTAACACTTTATTTATAGTAATGAAAAAGTACTTAAAATCCAATTACATAGATGGAAATTGCATATCTCTAAACAGATGTAGAATAATTAAAAAGAAATCCAGTGCATATCTATAGAAACGCTTTGAAATTATGAAAATGATTTACTTCAATATCCTCCAAGAAGTTTCTCTGGTTAAATTGCTAGCCTATATTAGGTACTTGAGCCTAGTACACCTTTCATATGGCTTAATGCAGAATTGAAATGTAGTTTCCATGCATTTACTTTTCTTTCTATGACCCAAATAATTCATTGAAGAGCAATATGGTTCTATAAATTTTCTTTGCTCAGAGGTTGTTTTGGTGAGCAAAATTCCTTGCTGGGAACATCTCCTGAGGTGTTTACTGGTAGACAGGGAGTAAAGGGATTGTTTTGTCAGTATGCATAAGGAAAGTGTGGCTTTATGGGACTATTCTATTCAATGACTGCATCAAACTTCCCCTACTACATCAATAGAAGAACTGGGACTGGAAACACCACACTTGAGAAATCCCTGGTTAACCTCCATTTACTGTGAAAGCTTGAATAATGGAAATCCATCCCTCTTGTTATTTATACTCTTAACCATTTCCTTCTGAGCCTCCCCCAAACAAATATATATCAGTATTAACAGATGATGGGCATCTTTCTCTTTGTTAATGGAATGATTGTTACATCCACAAAGCTAATGACACATGTAAATCTAACAGTTATAAATGAGGCTATTTTGCACAAAAGAAGATTGTTGTTCTACTTTTTGGTTTAAAAAATACTCTAAGTTAGAACTCTTGGGGTTACAGAAAAATAATCTCTTTGAAAACTCATATTAATAACTTTAATATTACATTAATATAATTTTCATCTTAATATGTCAAGTATAATGGAAAACCTTTTAGGTAATAAAAATATATGTATTATTTATACCTAATATGGAAGAGAGGTTGAATTTGCTTTGGACTTATTTGCTATGTTCAATTTTTTCTTCATAATGGCAATAATAATCCTGACATTTCTTAAAAGTCCCAACAATTTGTTCGTTGTTCGGAAGCTCTTCTTCCATTGTAACATTAACATGCCTCTTTTTCTGCCTCAATAGAAACTTAGAAACATTTTTCCCCCCAGCAAGTATTAAGGTGACTCTAGATCATTCTGTTCCTCTGTCAGCCACATCAGATTCATTTTTTTTCTTTAGTTTGGTGCCCTTTTTCTCTAGCCTCTGACTTCTTTCTTATCAAACCAAGCTCTCAGAAACAGTCTGGTATCAGTTATTTTCATATGAGTGACTATTAGTTGCTATGCTATCTTATTTTTAGGCAAAGAAGTTGCAGGTATCAGGAAGTAGGCAAAAAAAGGTAAATTGAGGAAGTAAGAGCTCTATAACCTTCTCAAACTATTCCACACTTTCACTTAGTCTGCGAGGGAGAAGGAAGTGTGTTTCTCTCCAATGTAGGTGTCAAATAAACCTGATGATAGGCTCCATGATCCCCATGATCCTTGTTACCATCTCAACCCCTCATGTGTCTGTCAGGAAAACACATTGTTCTTTGGATTTTGTGACTGTGATCCAGTAATCTGTGACCTTTTAAGTCCTTTCTTACTGGTCTGTATCCCTTTTGTTACTTTCTATTCTTCAATTAAAAGACTTCTCACATTATAACAAACCCTGCTCTTTTCCATTTTTTCCAACTGTATTCCTCTGATGTTTCATTTCAAAAGAGATGATAAAACCAAATGTTTCTGATGACTAGCTTTATAATCATATAAAATAAGAGGTAATTTTAAAACAGCGGACTAACTATATGATTTATGTCACATCTCTTTAGCCCAGAAGAGGAAGTTCAAACAGATGGGGGTGAATCACTTAGGTAAGGTTCTGCAGGAGGTGGCAAATGGCCAGCAGCATTTCCCTTGACTTACCAGTCCATTTCTTGATTGACCCGACTGTCATGCACCCGGGCATAGTAGATATAAGAATGATAGGTGGCCAGGCCAAGGCAGAACCCAAGTGCTATGCAGAAAAATCCCTCTTGTGCAGAGATGATTGCCTGGGTCAGGCAGACCTCTCACTCTGAAAAATTTGCCATTCAGAGTCTCCTTTCACAAGGAAACAGAGACAGTGGAAATGGAGGTGAAGAAAGAAAAGAACAAGAGTAGCAAATTCAAGAATAAAAGAAATTCATAAATGTCTATGCTCCCTACTATCCACTCTTGGGGCCTGTCTCTAAGGAAGATGTTGAAATCAGTAGGAACAGGAATCAGAGAGTAGAAGTCAGAATAAGAGATCTCTCGTGCCCAAACCTCAGCTAGCCTCCCTGCTTATGCTATGAATGGTATGAATTCACCTTTTGCCCTCTGAGCTTGTAGAAGGGATGGGGACAGACCAGAGACAGTAAAAAGAGACCATGCTTGCACAAGAAGAACTTTTATATGTAAGTCAAAGTGAATAAAGTCTGATTGTCCCTGGAGGCCTTTGAAACCATTTCTTGGAACATTTAGCCTGGATTCCATGAAGATAAGGCATATTTGCACATAATGTGTCTAGAGCATTCAGTGCTCCAAATGGAAACAACATATTGCCCAGACCACACCAGTCAGAGCTCATGATTCCCACACCCTTTAGTGTTTCTGAGTGAGTAGACGGCTCTAAGTGTGGCTCATCTAGCAGGACCAGAGGAAGAGACAGCAAGGTAATGGACATGAGAGTGAAAATGAATGAAGGAGAAAGCATTGAAACCTGGAGTTGAGAAAAAATAACCATGAAGTCAACATGGAAAATGATGGAGCAACTGAATGTAGGAATTAAGTAGAGGAAGCACTTGCTGATATCTAGAGCAAGAATCCAGCTCCTTGGTTCCCTCTCTATCCTTTTCCAATTTATATGCATTCCCCAGTATTTCCAAGATGAGAATTTGAGGATAAAATGACCCTTATGAGAATTTGATGATAAAATGACCCTTATTGATCTCCCTTTCAATATCCCACTAATGACCTTAAGATATTCAGCATTCCTAAAATTCTAAGTCTCTTCTCTCCAGAACAGTTATCTAGGTACAGGACTAGCACTGAAGTGAGAATTGTAGAGTAGGAAGAGAAGTGAAGGGAGCCTGGCAGAGGGGTGCACCCAGCTTCTTTCAAAGAGGAAGAGAGCGAGGGCTTTGCTTCCAGGCTGGAGACAGCGTTTAGCCCCTCTCCCCTACCACAGTCAGATGAACCATAGAGTGAAAGAAAAGTATTTTAGCATCTGAATTTTGAGGGGAAGAGAGCTTGCACATTAGAAAGATGGATGGTCATCCTTATATTCCCATTCACAAATTAGAACCTTCCCTAACTTCTGTAATATACTATAATCAAAAATTTATATTCTCATCCTCTCGGGCAGTTTCTGGTCTCAGAAACCCCACTCTAGGTAAGCAGAGATCTTCCTGGTCCCTATTGTTTTAGGAATATAATTCCCAACCCTTGTTCTCTTTCTGCTCCACACCTAGTCATAGCTCAGGATGTCATTGGAAAATTCTTCCCTGAGGGGCACCTGGATGACTTAATCAGTTAAGCATCTGACTCTTGATTTCAGCTCAGGTCACAATCTCACAGTTCATGAGATCGAGCCCCACATCAGACTCTGTGCTGAACATGGAGTCTGCTTGGGATTTTCTCTTACCCTCTCTCTCTGCTTCTCTCTCTCTCTCTCTCTGCTTCTCTCTCTCTCTCTCTCTCTCTCTCTCAAAATAAATAAATAAACCTTAAAAAAAGAAAGAAAGAAAGAAAATTCTTCCCTGAAAGTAGTGAGCAATGGGAGTTCAATATGTACATATGTGCAAATGTCTACAATCAATCTGCAATGGTTGGCTGTTGAATGAGGAGGTGAGTCTGCCTAAACCAGCTGGGTTACAGTCTAGGCTCCCACTCTCCAGTATCAGTGCATGTGGTGCCACTGCTTTGATTTGTTTTAAGACCTTGATACTCAGAGTTAGAGTCCAAAAACATCTCCCCTAATAAGCCAGACTACCACAGCCTGAAGTTTCATCTTAGAAAAGGATTAGTTACCTGATGCACTGAATCTAAAGCTAGTACTATAGAGCGGCTTCTATCGTCCCTAAAGAAGGTCACTTCCATGGATCTGAATTGTAAGGGAATTAGTTATGCACAGCATTGTTCCTGGTATTCCCTGTGTCATTGCTTTACTCCAGTGTGCACATGTGTGTGGAACTAAGGTAGTTTCAGAAGGAAAAGAGAGATGTAAAAAGGCAATAAATCACTGAGAGTTATGAGGAAGAGGGGGAAAAATTAGAGGGAGAAGATGCTATTGCCAAGCCTACAATTTCATTTCTGTAGTGACCTCTTTTTTTTTTTTTTTTGCTATTTTTAAAAAATAGTTTATTGTCAAGTTGGTTTACATATAACACCCAGTACTCATCCCAACAAGGGGAGGGCACTTGTTGGGATGAGCAGTGATCTCTTTTAGTAAGAAATGCCTACTCCACTCCTTCTCTGCTGCCTTCTGGACTCACTGCACTCACTGCACTCACTTGGTCTCCATAGTAGGTGTTGAGTCTTTAGTAATTATTCTGATTTTGGAAGCCAGGGTCAGATTTGGTCATTATATATGAAATTTCATTTTTAAGGAATTGAGACAGCAAGCCAGTTCATCGGTGACCACCTGAAATCTATTCCATGGAACCCACCAGGGGGCCATTAATGTTCCCTTCAGTTTGTCTGAACTTCAGAAAGGTTTCTTCCTGACTAGAGGTCCCTGACTTCCTTTTTCCTAGAGCAGTTACTTTAGAAAATCTGCAGTTGTAAATTATGTCTCTGCTCCTTTGAGATGTAAATCTTCTCCCAGCCTCATGCTAGCTCCACAACTCAGAAACATCTTTCTCAGGAGCTGGGAGTCATCCCTTTGAAATGTAATCATCAAGGTCATTCATGCCCTCTATCTTCCAGTCTCTGAGGAATGGAAGGAACCTAATTTAGGTAATCTACATTTAGCAAACACAGATGGCCTAATCACATTAAGGAACTCCTTTAATTAAAACTAAATTCCCTTAATAACCCCCCCCCCAGTGTCCTCCAGTATTTTCCTACCATCTCATTCCAGCACTTATAAACTCTCTCACTTTTTTTTTTATTTCAGTGGAGTAGAGTTTAATCTCTCTCCTCTACTATAATTGTCTTTACCCCTATTGCAATAGTCTTGAATAAAGTCTTCCTGCCTGTCTCACTTGCCTGGTACAATTTTTCTTTCACTAGAATTTTAAGTTTGTGAATCTTTCTAATTAATTTCCTGCATTATCAAACCTAAAAAACTATTATTGTATGCATATCATTATACATTTGTCAGAACACATAGAATATACAATACCAAGAGGGAACCCTAATATAAACTAAGGACTTTGGGAGATAATGATGTGTCAGTGTAGATTCACACACTGTAACAAATGTACCTTTCTGGTCAGGGATGATGATAGTGAGGGAAGCATCATGAAGTGGGGAAAGAGAATAGAGGAGAGCTCAATATTTTCTTCTCACTCTTGCTGTGAACCTAAAGTTGCTCTAACAAGTTCTGTTATTAAAAAAAAACTATGTGTTGGATTCTTATATTACCTTCAGTGGATGCTTCATGGTCCTATGAAGAGATTGAGGGAGAATCCGTCAAACATTTCACTGAGAATATAGAGCCTGAACCCAGTAGCTCTATCTCCTGAATCTTCTTAAAAATTTTTTAAATGTTTTATTTATTTCTGAGACAGAGAGAGCATGAGCGGGGAAGGGGCAGAGAGAGAGGGAGACACAGAATCCAAAGCAGACTCCAGGCTCTGAGCTGTCAGCACAGAGCCCAATGCAGGACTTGAACTCATGAACTGTGAGATCATGACCTGAGCTGAAGTTGGACCCTTAACCAACTGAGCCACCCAGGTACCCCATCTATCTCCTGAATCTTGTGTGACTATAAACAACTTGATTTAGAGCCAGAAGTTGTTCAAAGGTTAAACATTAATTCTATTTCCTAAATATATTTTATAAGCCTTGAAAGTGGGCTGAGATCTGGGTATGTTATGAGAACTTTTTATAGACTGAATTCCTGATCCTTTCAGTGCTAAGCAGGCAAGATCAATTTTCATTTCATTTTGTTTCATTTCGTTTTGTTACATTTCATTTCATTTCAATATTTTAAATGTGTAAATACCTTAGACATGAGACTAAACATAGACAGGTTTGCTTTAGGTATATGTGACCACACATCCTTGCAAAGAGACTATAACTTTAAGGGTTTTAAAATTCATACCATGCAATTTTTAACTTTTTAATCATAGAGCCTAATTTTTCTCACTTCCCCATTTGACTTTTTAACCAAATCTTTGATTGACATTTATTCTTCTATTGCAGCTTTCAGTTTATTATGGTTTAGTTTTCCTAATGTAAGTACTGTAAAACTGAAGGCTCTCTTGTGCTGATCTAGATGTACAGCTAAGTCCACATAGAATAAGACTGGTCACTCCTCTGTGAGCCCCTCTGCTACACTGCAGACCCCTATTTCCCTAGATAAGACATAGAATCTCATATTCAGTTTCCTTTTCTTATGTCCTCCTATTTAATTTACCGCTGTAAAGGGCATATAACTAAACGATTTCTAAAGAAAAGGAGATTATATAACAGAAAACTAGACCATTTGAATTATTAAATCCTTAGGGGTCACTTTGGGTTTATCATTTCACCTTTAAAGAAAGGTTGTAACATTTACAGACTGCTGTGTGACTTACATGAGTCAGAACACTGCCTTGCTATTTACGTACCAAATTGCCTTGAGAGAGGAGAGTGAAGTCCCCTCTCACATTTAAATGCTCAAGAGCAATTAGCTGTGTTGGATATGGTATGATCTAAGGAAGGTTATAAAGGAAAATAAGAATTATGTTCTAACTGAATCAAATTATGTCCTAAATAGAGGTGAGTTTATATTCACATAAATAAAAATATTTTGGTAGATGAATTACTTGATTCTGCTTTTAAAAAAATTCATAGATGGCATTTGCTTAAAAATTCATGGAGAGTGTCGAAAATGCCTTTTTCTCAAAGTCATAATGACCCACTGAAGAGAAGTCATGATTCAGGTTAGTTTTAATTTCCTTTCAAACTAATTACATAACAAAAATTCAGTTGATTAGCATAAAATAATCTCTTTTCACTCCCATATTAAATATCTCAAAATTGTAACTTGTGTGCAGTTTTTATACAGCATATAGTTTCATTTGTAATGCCAACATCCATGAGGAGACAGTCCTAATTGACTAATTTTGACCATAGAGTTTGATCCATTGTACAGTATTGCTCACATTATTGGAAAGGCAGGGAAGACCCAACACTGCTTCTCAAGCCCCTGCCCTGCTTCAAGGCTAAGCTGTCATCTATGTTCTTAGGTCTTACCCAATTCTCTTCCATTCCTAAGCTCTGTGGGGATAAACTATACTTAAAACATATGCTTAAAATTATGCTTTGTATTATACATAGTTTTCTCCACACATGCCATTGCATGTTTAAGTGCAGATTCTCAGAGATAAGACTATATATCTAAATATTCTATAGTATCTAGTTTAGAGCCTCGTGCATTGTAGGCTCTCAGAGAATGAATAAATTGTCCCACATTTCAGGAAACTGTAAACACATGGAATTAATTTTATTACCATGTAAGCACCCTGTCTTCTAATTTCCCCTTTTCCTCTTCCACAAAACTCAACAAACACACATATAACAAACATGGACCTTTAAAAACCATTTTCCTTTGTTCTTTTTCATTTTCTAAATTCCATCAGTTGCAAAAGATGAAATGTTGCCCCTAAAGGTACAGAAAACACCCACATGCCCATGCCATAGCTGAGTCAGCCAAATCTACAGAGAAATGCTCTCCAAGCAGGTAATTCAGTCTATGCATATTCACTATATCCCTACGATATGCCAGGTACCATCAGGTAGGGACACCGTGGTGAGCAAAATAGACATGACACCTTTCCTATAGCATTTGTAACCTACCGGGAGAAATAGACACAAAGTAAATAAAAATGCCAACATGATTACAACTGTGATAAGTTATATACAGGAAAAGAAAGTGACACTAGGGGTGCCTGGGTGGCTCAGTCAGTTAAGCATCAGACTCTTATTGTCGACTCAGGTCATGATCTCATTGTCATGAGATAGAGCTCTGCTGAGCCCATGCTGAATGTGGAGTCTGCTTGAGATTCTCTCTCTTCTTCTCTCTCTGTCCCTTCCACACTCTTGCTCTCGCTCTCTCAAAAATAAATAACTAAACATTTAAAAAAATGACACTAGAGGAAAGGATGTTGGGGAGGAATCACTTCACAGTGAATGATCAGTAGGAACTTCTCCAAAGAGGTGTTATTCAAGTTGACATATGAAAAATGGGCCATGACTAGTTGGGGAAACAACATTTCACATACACACACACACACACACACACACACACACACACATTAGCATGTACCTACTAAGACTGGGGTGTGTTTTATGAACAGAAATTTAGTGAGAAGTGGACAGAGAATAGCATTTCCCTAGTTTGGAGAAAAAGGCAAGAACAGGGTCACGCAGAGAGACGCTGAGCTTGGCTGAGGTATTTGAAAAGGTGAGACTGGCTACTGTGTAGAGAATGGATTAGAATGGAAATTCTAAATGGGGAATGACATCAAAGTCTGATATAATAGGAAGCCCTGGACAAGCAATGATTCATAGACAAATTCTCTGGGGAGAAACCAGGAACTAATTGACAGAACACTGCCTTCTGGGGGAATGCAAAACCCATGAGGAAGAGATCCCCTAGCTCACAGCTTCTATCAACAAATATTTCAATACGAATATATTAAATGCCCCCAATAAAAACATATGAGGTGGCTGAATGCATTTTAAATGAAAGGAAAAAGCCCGCCAAGACCCAATTGCCTGCAAGAGGCTCATTTTTAGTGCTAAGGACACAAGCAGGTGGAAAGCAAGGGGATGAGAGATCTTCCAGGGAAATGGTAACTAAAAGAGAGGAAAGTTTGAGTTTCTTAGAAGAAAATGAGGTTTAAGGGATGTGGGGTAAGAGACTTTTTAATGTTTTGTCTTAGAGTATATTCTGATATTTTAGCTATATTTGTAAACTTGGATAACAAAAATTGTAGTCATAGCTTATAACCACTCCCCTCAGAAACTGATAGATCGAGTAGCCAAAAATAAGTAATTAAAAATCTCAATAACATGAAAAGTAAGTTTATATTGATACATGTGCATGTTTATGTTTTTGTATATTTATATATATAGGTACAAATATATGCACATTCATATTCACATTTTTTCATGCTCACATTAGAACAGTTCAAAAATTGTACTAATGACAAAGAAAGCATCAATACTGTCAAAGAAATGCTGTCATACAGAGTTTATTATGCAATAAAATTGGAAATCAATTATAAAGATAATTATATACAAAAAGGAACATTTAACTGGAAACTACAAAGTATGCCACTAAATAGAATTTTTGTATGATAAAATAAACAGCAGTATGAGAGAATATTTAGGGTCAAATAAAAATTAAAGGATTATGTGTCAAATTCTGGAAAATACAACTAACGAAATATTTGGAAATTTATAGTCTTTAATACATTTATTTAAAAAACACAAGAGACGTAGGAAACAAATATGTTAAGCTTTCATTTGAAGAAGCTAGAAAAAAAGAGGAATAGAATAACTCTTCACTCATGGCCATACACATAAAAATTCTAAATAAAATTTTAACTAACCAATTTCAACAGCACATTAAAAATGCATCATTATCAAGTTGGTTTTGCCTCAGGAATGAGAAGATAAATTAACATCAAAAATTGCTTAATATACTTCAAATTAATGAAATAAAGAGGAAAAAAATCATACTATCATAATAAATGAAGAAAAGGCATTTGATGGTATGGCAACATCTCTTTATGATGCAAATTAGCTGAAAGAGAGAATGTAAGAGGCATTCTTTACCAAAATTAACTGACAAATTACAGATAGAAGACGTTTGTACTATCCAAAACTGACAAGAGATTATTTTCTAAAATATGCAAGGAACTCCTATAAAATGGTGAGAAAAGTACAGAAACTAAAGTAGAAAAAATAGGCAAAGAGTATGGAGAAAATTTAAATGGCTAAAAAATATATAAAGAAACGCATAACTCTTATCAGAGAAGTGAAAAACTCACACATCAATGAAATATATTTCTTCTAACAAACTGGCAAGTCAGAAGCCAGATCATTATATGTGCTGATGAAAATGAAAGGGAAAATCCCAAGTATTATTGATAAGGGCCATGTAGAGAACATAATGGAAGAATAAAGTATTCATACACCCATGGCCCAGTAATCTCTCTGCTGGATACATTACTCAGAGAAATTTTCTCATAATCTTTCAAGGAGTATAAGGTCATTCATTATAGCCTTGTCTACACTATAGGAGGGCAGATGCAATCTGAGTGTATGAGTAGGGGTATATAGGTGAAATATATAGGACACGTTCTGTGGAATATTACATAACATTCTGAAGCAATATCCATAAAGAAAATGGATAGATCATGCAAATATAGTTATTGAAAAATTATATGAAAAAATAATGAACTCTGTCTCCATACCATTTGTCAAATTGACTAGGCCTAGTAGCTAATATCTGTGTTGTGTTTACTTTATCCTAGACACTATTCTAAGCATGTTATCTACATTTTAATCCAAACACAAACAAAAACATACACACAAAATCACACATACAAAAACAAAACCTCTATATGTTATTTAAGATTATAATTTTATCCATAAGTTTTATGAAATGTGTGGAAAAGGATATATTAAAAACAGGAGAGTAACTACTAATCTAAGGTGGTGGGCAGGGGGGCAGGTTAAGGAGGTTAATTATAGTGGAGACCAGAGGCTAAAGAGACAATTACTGACAAAATAAAATTCTAGAGGAATGATAATGATAGTATATGTTAAACTCTCATTAACTCAACTCTTCACCTCTATATTGAAAACAAATAAAACAAATGTAAAGATACTTAAAAAAAGAAAAAGGTAGAATGCTAATTAAGAATGTGAACCATTGGAGACTGACATGCCCCTACCCAACAAGTTCAAAATAGCTAGTTTTTCTTCCAGCATTGGTATGAATTATCATTTCTTTGCTTGAGCCCAGAGAAAATAATTGCCTGCTTTGATAAAAGAAGACAGATGTGTACAAGCTAATGACTCACCCAGACTATCAAAAGATGGAATGTGTGCATCTGGGACCCCTCCTTTCTCCTGTTAGACATGAGGACTTTTAAGGAGTGAACATTCTGAGGTATATATTGGGCTACATCATTTCAAAGACCCTTAGCTTAAATTGAATCATTCCAATACCTAAGTGGCATATTTATGAAAGGCAGTGTCACATTTAATCTTTTCCTGGGTTGCCTACACTATTTCAATAGAGAACATACGTTATGTTCCATCACTTGGGAATAGTCATCAAATAGGCTACTATTAACTACTTACTAATTAAAGAGTAAATTTAATATTTAGGTAAAGTCTAAAATACACGTTTCAGAATACCACTACCACTCTGTCACCAAATCCTAGTAAAGTTGTAACATAAAATTGTAAGAGGCAACAGAGTAAGGATTGCAGGCACCTGCCCTAGAAAATTAGGGAAAATGCATAGAAAGGCATGCTGGACCCATACCTTCCAAGCACCGTGTTCCAGGGAAAAAAAAAGATATGGGCCAGAAAAGTGAGTCAGGTCATTGTTAGCTAAACCTATTCCACTTAAAACAACAAAAGCTATAGCTTATATGCATTTAATGTGTGTATATATACATACATATATTATTATATGTATGTGTGTATAAATATTCATATATGTCCATCTGTTAAGCAGTACTTAAGCTGTGTCTTTTAGGAAGGCAAAGATTGCCTCATAGGTTTCTTTACAATATATAATCCTATTTGTCTCTATGTTGGATCATAAAGTATCACATTTAAGAATCTCACTGAGCTCTGAATTTTTACTTTTGAGTCACTGGGTTAAAAATAACATTGTTGTTTATTGTCTGACCTTTCTACTACCCAGAATTCCTGGCACAGCATCTTGAAAGCTTAGGGCCAAAGGACCTCAGGGCATTTGGAGACAGGAGTGAAACATTTGGCTTGGTTTCATCGTTCTTCCATTTACCTTACAGTGGCAACTGCAAAATTCCTATTGAGTAGATTGAGAAGCTGTCTGGTTTGATTGTAGCTTCAGTGAATTTGTGCTTCTGACCTCCACTGAATTGCTATTTTATTGCTATTTACAGCAATGTTCCCCAGTAAATCTCAACTTCTGTCCCTATGGCAACCATATATACCTGAGATGTTACTGCCTCTTTTTCTGCCCGTAGAAAAACATAGTTAAAAGAGAAAATAATAAATCTAGCTAGTGGATTTTCTACATTATCATGCCTGTGTATTACTCTGAGTTGTGGATTTTCATTTAGGAATCCCCTGAACTGAACTCAGTAGTTGCATGCACAAGCATGGCATTCCTTCAGCAGATACAAATGAAAGACAAATGCATGAATTGTATGTGTGATTACTCATTTCTGAGTATGAGCTGAAGACTATATGTCATATATGCATAGGACAGATAAAGAACATTTTCTGGCCAGGTGTAATTGCTGGCAATTCTGTGATAAAATACTTCTTTTTGCCCTGTTTTTCATTTCTTTCTCTCTCTCTCTCTCTCTTATTCTCTCTCTCTCTCTCTCTTTAACATGCTTCCCATTAGCTCAGTATGTTACAGAGTAGGATTCTTGAATGGAATCACCGAGGAACACTTATTAAAAATGTGAGATCCTAAATTCCACAAGGACTTGGGTTGGAGGGCAATAATCCTCATTTTAAACAACTTTGCCTTTGATTTTTATGAATGTTAAAGTTTGAGAATCATTGTAGTAGACAGCCTTTGAGAGATAGGGCCCCATATTATACATCTTAATATTCCCAGCACCTTCACAGTGCCTTCCAGGTTTAAATAGGGTATAGCCTGCTCTCGTGATCTTGGTCGGCATCAAGTCATCACTAAAACCTCTTGAGAGTCAGCTGATCTCTGTCCTCTCCAAAAGTCTACAGACAATATTCAAGGGAGTTTCAGGTGTCCGTAAACTAGAATGGAATGGGATGGAGTGTAGCTTCTCAGATTGATTCTGGATATAGTTATAAATTCATAAGTAAATGATGTTGGAGAAGGTCATCAAGTGGACATAACCACAGGTTGACCCACTAGCTGGACTCAGGCAGGCAGACGCTCCTCATCCCCTCCCCTGTCCTTGGGATATATGCTCCACTTGCCTTTCCTGCGGTAGGATGTGGCTGTGAGATAACAACATGTTGAGCGCACCTGAACAGTATATATTACTGGAGCCAGTCACCAAAGACAAGTCTCTTAAGTTCCCTTGTTTATTAAAACTGCCACCTACCAACATGAAATGGCTTGTATCTTTCTTCAATTTCTCCTTCCTTTCTCTGTACAGGGGCCAGGTTGCAAAGCAACAACTGGCCTTTCATCCAAGAGCATGTGTTTGAGAGCTTGTAGTCCATATCTTAAAACCACAGTGTTGTACCTCAAGAGGAGAGCTCTCCTTTCATCTTTCCCTTTGATGACTTCATGTGCAAAGTGTAAAAGTCATTGGAAGGTACTATAAGGGACTCTGCAAGGCTGTGCAAACAGAGATAAACTTATTTGCAGTGTCCATGCTCTCTGGTCCATTCTTGCATCTACCTAAATGGAAACACCCTTCCTTCACAGAAGCTGTCCCAGAACTTTGCACAAGAAGCACAGAGTCTAAAAGATGAGATCTGGAGCACACATTCAGTGGAACAAATTTATTCTCTCAAAGAGAGGAATTAATAGATGTCATGTATTGGGTCTGGACACTTAAAAATGTCTCCATGTATTCCCTATCAAGGGTGATCTTTGCTTTTTATGTAATCTTACAAAGGATACAAGATGATTCTACTTATCCTTAATAATTTTAATATGTTTTCTTGTATGGGAACAAACAGTTTTCAGACAATAAGATAAAACTAAAGGTATTCTTATTGAAATGTTATTTTTATAGTATCTATTGACTAATATGTGGAGGTATGAGGAAGGGGGGAGAGAGAGAGAGAGAGAGAGAGAGAAGATAGAAGAGGGAGTTAAGTGGTATTTTCCATATTCATAGCCAAAGCAAGAATTCTAGGATGTCAGGCCAGAAGGCATATAATCAGGAATTCTTTCTTGTATGACAGATCTCTATGAAAACAAAAACAAAAACAAAACATTAGTGAAAGATTTGATGTTTGAATGTAGATACTTGGAAGCCATGATTAAGATTTTATTTATTACTTTTTATTCCAGTGTAATTATGTACACTGTTATATTAGTTTCAGGTATACAGCATACGGATTCAACAATTCTACATTACTCAGTGTTCTTCATAATCAGTGTGCTCTTAATCTCCTTCACCCATTTCACTCATCCCCCAACACAGCTCCCCTCTGCTAACTACCAGTTTGTCTTCTATATTTAAGAGTCTGTATTTTTGGCTAGTCTCTTTTTTTCTTTGTTAGTTTGTTTGGTTTCCTAAATTCCACATGAGTGACATAATAAAGTGAAAATACATAGACATCTTTCTTGTTGCAAATGGCAAGGTTTTAATATTTTTATGCCTGAATAATATCCCATTATATATATATCAATATTATCAATATATTACCTATCAATGGACACTCAAACTGCTTCCATATTTTTTGCTATTGTAAATAATGCTGTAGTAGACATAGTCATAAATACATATTTTCAAATTAGTGTTTCTGTACTTTTTGGGTAATTACCCAGTAGTGAAATTACTGGATCATTTGGCAATTCTATTTTTTTTTTTT
>NW_024081362.1:872837-895408 GCF_003009895.1 Hyaena hyaena | reverse complement strand
CATCCATCAGTCCTCAGTTTTTGTCAGCATTCAAGAGTCTCTCATGGTTTGCCTCTCTCCCTTTCCCCCACCATTTCCGCCCTTCTTCTCCCCCTTGTTCCTCCGTCAAGTTCCTCCTAATCCTCCTATACGTGCAAACATATGATATTTGTCCTTCTCTGCCTGACTTATTTCACTCAGCATAACACCCTCAAGGTCCATCCATGTTGCTACACATGGCCAGATTTCATTCTTTCTCATTGCCATGTACATAGCAGCACTCTCCACAATAGCTAAAACATGGAAAGAGCCTAAGTGTCCATCAACATATGAATGGATCAAGAAGATGTGGTTTATCTATACCTTGGCAATTCTATTTTTAACATTTGAGGAACTTCCATACTGTTTTCTACAGTGACTGCAACAGTTTACATTCCCACCAACAGTACATGAGGGTTACTTTTCCTCCACATCCCCACCAACACTTGTTGTAACAAAATGTAACATTTTTATTTTAGACATTCTGATAGGTGTGAAGTGATATCTAATTGTGGTTTTGCTTTGTATTTCCCTGATGATGAGTGATGTTGAGCATCTTTTCATGTGTCTTTTGCCTTTCTCTATGTCTTTTTTGGAGAAATGTCCATGACTTGTGCCCAATTTTTATTGTATTATTTGGTTTTCTGGTGGTAAGTTGTATAAGTTTTTAATATACTTTGGATACTGAAACTTTATTGGATATATTATTTGCAAATATCTTCTCCCATTCAGTAGATTGTCTTAGTTTTGTTGATTGTTTTCTTGCTCTGCAGAAGATTTTTATTTTGATGTAGTTGCAGTAATTTATTTTTGTTTTTGTTTCTTTTCCCTGAGGAGACCTATCTAGAAAAATGGTACTGTGGCTAAAGTCAGAGAAATAACTGCATGTGCTCTTTTCAAGGATTTTAATGATTCCAGGCTCATATTTACATCCTTAAACCATTTGGGTTTATTTTTGTATATGGTGTTATAAAGTGGCCCACTTTCATTCTTTCATAGGTAGCTGTCCAATTTTCCCAACACCATTAATTGAAAAGACCTGTTTCTCCTTGTGTATTCTTTGTTAGAGATTAATTGACCATATAAATGTGGGTTTATTTATGGATTCTCTATTCTGTTCCATTGATCTATGTGTTTGCTTTTGTGCTAGTACCATACAGTTTGATTACTATAGCTTGTGGTATATCTTGAAATCTGGGATTGGGATACCTCCAGTTTTGTTCTTTTTCAAGAATACTTTGCCTATTCAGGGTCTTTTGTGGTTCCATACAAATGTAAGATATTTGTTCTATTTTATGCATATACTGTTGGTATTTTGATAGGAATTTCATTAAATGTATGGATTGCTTTGGATAGTATGGATATTTTACTAGTATTTATTCTTACAATCCATGAGCATGGAATATCTTTCCATTTGTTCGTATCATCTTCCATTCATTTCGTTAGTGTTTTCTAATTTTCAACGTACAGGTCTTTTACCTCATTGGTCAAGTTTCTTCCTAGATATTTTACTGTTTTTGATGCAATTGCAAATGGTGTTGTTTTCTTTGTCCTTTTGATAATTTATTATTAGCATAGAGAAATACAACAGATTTCTGTATATTGATTTTATATCCTGCAACCTTACTGAATTCATTTATCATTTCTAGCAGTTTTGGCTGGAGTCTTTTGTGTGTTCTCTATATAGAATCCTGTCATCTGCAAATAGTGTAAGTTTTACTTCTTCCTTACCAATTTGGATACCTTTTATTTTTTTCTTATCTGATTGCTCTGGCTAGGACTTCCAGTACTATGGGGAATAAAAGTTGTGAGAGTGGAAAACCCTGTCTTGTTCTTGACCTTAGTGAATAAGCTGTTTTTCACCATTGACTATAATGTAAGCTGTGGGACTTTCATATATGGACATTATTATATTTAGGTATTTTCCCTAAAAACCAACTTTATTGAGAGTTTTTATGATGAATACGTGTTATACTCTGTTGAATTCTCTATGTCCCTATTGAAATGATCATATGATTTTTATCCTGTGTTTTGTTGACATGATGTATCATGTTGATTAATTTGTAAATACTGAACCTCTTATGTCCTAGCAATGAATCCCACTTGATCATGGTGAATACTTTTTTTATGTATCATTAGATTCAGTTTGATAATATTTTGTTGATGAATTTTATATTCATATTCCTCAGAGATACTGGCCTATAGTTTTCTTTTGTTGTGTCTTTACCTGGTTTTAGTATCAGGGTAATGCTGGCCTCATAGAATAAATTGGAAGCTTTTCTTTCTCTTCTCTTCTTTGGAACAGTATGACAACAATAGGCATTAACTCTTGTTTAAATGTTTGAAGCTGTCTTGTCCTGGACTTCTTTTTGTTGGGAATTTTTTGACTACTGATTTGATTTCATTGCTGGTCATCAGGCCTTTCAAATTTTCTCTTTCTAATTCAGTTTTAGGAGGTTATATGTTTTTAAGAATTTATCAATTTCTTCTAGGTTGCTCGCTTTGTTGTCATGTTATTTTTCATAATTTTCTCTTATAATTGTATGTTTGTGGTGTTGGTTGTTATTTCTCTTCATTTCTGATTTTGTTTATGTAAGTCCTCTCTTTCTCCCTCTCCCCATCCCTCTCCCTCATGACTCTGTCTAAAAGTTTATCGATTTTATAGATTTTCCCAAAGAACCAGCTCCTGGTTTTATAGATCTGTTACTGTTTTTGTCAATTTGAATTTCATTTATTTCTGCTCTAATATTTCTTTTTTTTCCTTCCTTCTATTATTTTGGAGTTTTGTTTGTTCTTTTTCTAGTTCCTTTAGGTATAAGGTTAGGTTGTGTATTTGAGATTTTTCTTCTTAATGTGGGCCTTCTTAATTTTTCTTCTTAATGTATTTCTATAAACTTACCTCTTAAAACAGCGTTGCCTGTGTCTCAAATATTTTGGATCACTGTATTTTTATTTTCATGTGTCTCCTTTATTTTTTGATTTCCTCCTTTGATTTCTTGATTGATCCATTCATTGTTTAGTGGCATGTTATTTTATCTCCATTTATTTGTTCTCTTTCTAAATTTTTTTCTTGTGGTTGACTTCTAGTTTCATAATGTTTTTTTTAAAAAAAAGAAAAAAATATATATATATGATACGATTTCAATCTTTTAGATTTGTTGAGACTTGTTTTGTAATCTAACGTGATCTATCCTGGAAAATGTTCCATGTGTCCTTGAAAAGAATATGTATTCTAATGTTTCAGGATGAAATGTTCTGAATATATTTTTGAGTCCAACTGATCCAGTGTGTCATTCACAACCACTTTTTTGTTTTTGATTGGCTGTTTGGATAATCTATCCATTGATATAAGTGGGATGTTAAAGTCTCCTACTATTGTATTACTATTGATTACTTCCTTTATGTTAGTTATTAGCTGCTTTAAGTATTTGGGTGCTTCCATGTTGAGTGTATATTTATTTTTTTGTTCTTTGAAAATGAATTTTATTATTTTTTCTTTTCTTTTCTTTTTTAAATAGTTTATTGTTAAGTTGGTTTCCATATAACACCTAGTGCTCATCCCAACAAGTGCCCTCCTCCATGCCTATCAATCCCCTTCCCCTCCCCCCAACCCCCATTGGCCCTTAGTTTGTTCTCAGCATTCAAGAGTCTCTCATGGTTTGCCTCCTTCCCTCTCCCCAATGATTTTTCCCCTTCTTCTCCCCCATGGTCCTCCATTAAGTTCCTCCTAATCCTCCTATACGTGCAAACATATGGTAGCTGTCCTTCTCTGCCTGACTTATTTTGCTCAGCATAACACCCTCAAAGTCCATCCATGTTGCCACACATGGCCAGATTTCACTCATTCTCATTGCTATGTAGTATTCCATTGTATAGATCAACCACATCTTCTTGATCCATTCGTCAGTTGATGGTCACTTAGGCTCATTCCATGTTTTGGCTATTGTTGACAGTGCTGCTATGAACATTGGGGTATATGTGCCCCTATGCATCAGCACTCCTATAGCCCTTGGGTAAATTCCTAGCAGTGCTACTGCTGGGTCATGGGGAAGTTCTATTGTTAATTTTTTGAGGAACCTGCACACTGTGCAGAGTGGCTGCACCAGTTTACATTCCCACCAATGGTGTAGGAGGGTGTCCGTTTCTCTACATCCTCTCCAGCATCTAGAGTCTCCTGATTTGTTCCTTTTAGCCACTCTGACCATGAGAGGTGGTATCTCAGTGTGGTTTTGAGAGTGCATATTTATAATTGTTATATCTTCTTGTTGGATTGTTCTCTTTATGATTATGTAGTGTCCTCCTTTGTCCTTTGTTACAGTCTTTGTTTTAAAGTCTACTTTTTCTGATACAGCTATTGCTACACCAGCTTTCTTTCCATTTCCTTTTGCATGATAAATGATTTTCCATCCCTTCACTTTCAGTCTGCTTGTGTCTTTATGTCTGAAATGAGTCTCTTATAGGCAGTATATAGATGGGTATTGCTTTTTTATCCATTCTCTCACGCTATATATTTTACTGGGAACACTTAGTCCATTTACATTTAAAGTAATTATTTATAGGAATGCAATTATTGCCACTTTGTTACTTGTTTTTTGTTTGTTTTGTAGTTGTTCTTTTCTTCTCTTACTCTCTTTTTTCATGGTTTGCCAACTTTTCTTGGATCCCTTTTTCTTTATAGTTTCCAAATCTATTACCAGTTTTTTATTTGTGGTTAGCATTACATTTATATATAACATCTTATGCACATAGTAGTCTATATTAAGTTGATGGTCACTTGAGTTTGAATCCATTCTAAAAGCACTACATTTTTAGTCCTCTCCTTCAACCCCACATTTTAGGTGTATGGTGCCATACTTAACATCCTTTTATTTGGTGGAGACTTTGCATTTTCTAGTTTATTTATTTATTTATTTTTAATATTTTTATTTATTTCTAGGAGAGAGAGAGACAGCATGAGAAGGGGAGGGTCAGAGAGAGAGGGAGTGACAGACTCTGAAACAGGCTCCAGGCTCTGAGCTGGCAGTCAGCACAGAGCCCGACGCGGGGCTCGAACCCACGAACCGCGAGATCATGACCTAAGCGAAAGTCGGACACTTAACCGACTAAGCCACCCAGGCGCCCCTTTCTAGTTTATTTTTGACATTCTGTTTTCGTTCTCTCCTGAACAGCCCAACCACACAGTATTCTACCATGAAAATTGAGTTTGTTTTTTTTTTTTAATATTTTTATTTATTTCTAGGAGAGAGAGAGACAGCATGAGAAGGGGAGGGTCAGAGAGAGAGGGAGAGACAGACTCTGAAACAGGCTCCAGGCTCTGAGCTGGCAGTCAGCACAGAGCCCGACGCGGGGCTCGAACCCACGAACCGCGAGATCATGACCTAAGCGAAAGTCGGACCCTTAACCGACTAAGCCACCCAGGTGCCCCTGAGTTTCTAACTTAGTGATGCTTGCTTTGCAATGCTTTTCTGCATTGACTTCAGTTGGTTTCCAGGAAAGTGACCCCACCATCATTACAGAGATGGTTTTACCTCTGTAGTCCTATATGGAAAATCTGGGTAAAATACAGATTTAGGTGAGATTTATCTTCATTGTCACTCCCCTTATTACCATCATCCACTCCCTCACAGTAAAATTGACAAAAGTAATTATGTGTTTGATATCACACCTCTAAAAACAGAAATAGGCCCCTAGAGAATAATAAGCATTGTTACTGTTTATTATTTCCTCTTACGTGCCAATGTCTTCAAAATAGAATGGATGAGCTAGATTTGCACGTTTGTTAGATTTACTTTGTCATGTAAAATTATTCTGTTTTTCTTTCATTGCCATCTCGTGTGGCCTTCAGGAACAGATGTTTCTTTTGAGCATCTGGCAGCTGTAGTCCTGAAGTGTCAACTTAGAGAAGCATGGTTTTGTCTGGCAGCTTAAACTACTGCAGAGATACAGCCTTAGAGGACTGTATGTGCATGTGGGACACACACACACACACACACACGCACACTTATAAACCATAAGCATGGAGCTATACATGTGTATGAGTTACCTAATAGAATGAGAGAAACAATAAGGAAATATATAAGTTGTATTTCTGTTAACATATCTATTTTCAAAACCATTTGTTTTTAATGGCTTCAGCTTTGGGTATTATCTTCAACAGGTACAGCAGAACCAGATGATTTAAGGGCATTTGTGTCACATTTGTCTAAGATTAGTGTTCCATGTTTGTGTTCAGGATTTTTTGTAATGATCTTCAGCATATCATGAGCTTTTTTGTCCCAGTCACCTACTGGTTTGATGATGTTAGAAAAGTAAATAGTAACTCCCAGACCCTTCCTGAAGCATAGACTTTAATGCTGATTATCCTCTGAGTGGACAATGTCAGTAGACACTGAAATTTTTTTTCAGTTAACCATTTCATACATTCCTACACTGAAACATTAGCTTTCATAGTCTGGCTGAGTCCATGGCTCATGCTCTTAATTCATATAAAATACTACTTTTAATGGAGTTATTTTAAAGCATAATATTACCCAAAGATACTAGATCATTTTTCCTGTAATAGGCTCATTTAACAATATCTTCTGTGCAATTTATAAGCAAATGGATCTTCTTGCATTTTAATTCCAGAAACTATCTTCCTGCATGTTAATTCTACAAATAAGAAATGAAAATATCAAAATGATTTTATGCCACTTGCCAGACTTAAATATTTTTCTGCACATTCTTTTCCTCAGCTTATTTGTTAAAGTATGTAACAAGACTGGGGCCAATGTTCTTTACAGGTAATGCCTCTGTTTATACTTAATTTAGAGAATTCATTTGGAAGTTTCTGCTCAGAAAGAGGTTACATTTCTCAACCTCCCCTGCATCTCTGGAGGGACGAGCAACTGAGTTGTGCTTTGTGAAGTGTGGATGGAAAGACTATCCCACGTTCAAGCCTGATTTATATAAACCTCCTAATAATTCTCAATGTTCACTAACTTCCAAAAATAGAAATGGAAGGGAAGCTTCCAAACTCATCCTAAGAAGCCAGCATTACCTTGATTCCAAAACCAGACAAAGACCCCACTAAAAAGGAGAATTATAGGCCAATATACCTGATGAACGTGGATGTAAAAATTCTCAACAAGATACTAGTAAATCTAATTCAACAGCACATTAAAAGAACTATTCACCATGATCAGGTGGGATTTATTCCTGGACTGCAGGGCTGATTCAGCATTTGCAAATTAATGTGATGCACCACATTAATAAAAGGAAGGATAACAACCATATGATCCTTTTGATAGATGCAGAAAAAGCATTTGACAAAATACAGCATCCTTTCTTGATAAAGCTCTCAAGAAAGTAGGGATGGAAGGAGCATACCTCAACATCATAAAAGCCATATATATATATATATATATATGTATGTATATATATATATATATATATATAAAGGCCCATGGCTAATATCATCCTCAGTGGGGAAAAAAACTGAGAGCTTTCCCCCTAAGGAAAATGACAGGGATGTCCACTCTCTGCACTGTTGATCAACATAGTACTGAAAGTCCTAGCCTTAGCAATAGACAACAAAAAGAAATAAAAGGCATACAACTGGGAAAGAAGAAGTCAAACTTTCACTCTTTGCAGATACATGATACTCTATATGTAAAACCCAAAAGACTCCACCAAAAACTGCTAGATTGTGTGAACTCAGTAAAGTCGCAGGATATAAAATCAAAGTACAAAAATTGGTTACATTTCTATATACCAGTAATGAAGCAGCAGAAAGAGAAATCAAGGAATTGATCCCACTTGTTATTGTGCCAAAAACCATAAGACACATAAGAATAAACCTAACAAAGGGATAAAAGATGCGTATGCTGAAAACTATAGAAAGCTTATGAAAGAAATTGAAGAAGACACAAAGAAATGGAAAAATATTCCACGCCGGAGGAACAAATATTGTTAAATTGTCTATATCACCCCAAAACTTCTACACATTTAGTGCAATCCCTATCAAAACAATACCAGCATTCTTCACAAAGCTAGAAAAAACAATCCTAAAATAGCCACAATAATGTTGAAAAAAAAACAACAAAGCAGGAGGCGTCACAGTTCTGGACTTTAAGCTGTATCGCAGAGCTGTAATCATCAAGACAGTATGGTACTGGCACAAAAATAGACACATATATCAATGGATCAGAAGAGAAAATCCAGAAATGAGCCCACAAATGTATGGCCAACTAATCTTTGACAAGACAGGAGAAAGAATATCCAGTGGAATAAAGACAGTCTCTTCAGCAAATGGTGCTGGGAAAACTGGACAGTGGCATGCAGAAGAATGAAACTGAACCACTTCTTTACACCAAACACAAAAATAAACTAAAATTGGATGAAAGACCCCTATATGAGACAGGAAGCCATCCCAATCCTTTTTTTTTAATAGTTTATTGTCAATTTGGTTTCCATATAACACCCAGTGTTCATCCCAACAAGTGCCCTTACCATGCCATCACACCCCTTCCCCTCACCCCCACTCCCATCAGCCCTCAGTTTGTTCTCAGCATTCAAGAGTCTCTCATGGTTTGCCTCCCTCCCTCTCCCCAACTATTTTTCCCCTACTTCTCCCTCATGGTCCCAATCCTACAGGAGAAAACAGGCAGCAACCTTTTTGACCTTGGCTGCAACAACTTCTCACTAGAAATGTCTTCAGAGGCAAGGCAAACAAAAGCAAAAAAAAAAAAAAAAAAAGACTATTGGGGCTTCATCAAGATAAAAAGCCTTTTTGCACAGCAAATAAAACAATAAAAAAAACCTAAAAGGCAACCAATGGAATGAGAGAAGATATTTGCAAATAACTTATCCAATATAAGGTTAGTATCCAAAATCTATAAAGAACTTATCAAACTCACCCAAAAAAACAAACAATCCAGTGAAGAAATGGGCAAATGTCATGAATAGACACTTCTCCAAAGCCATCCAGATGGCCAACTGACACATGAAAAGATGCTCAACATCACTCATCATCAGGGAAATACAAATCAAAATCATGAGATATAACCTCACACCTATCAGAATGGCTAAAATGAATAACTCAGGAAACAAAAGATAATGGCAGGGATGTAGAGAAAAAGGAACCCTTTTGTGCTGTTGGTGGGAATGCAAACTGGTGCAGCCATTCTGGAAAACAGTATGGAGATTCCTCAAGAAATTAAAAATAGAACTACCCAACCACCTAGCAATTTCACTACTAGGTATTCATCCAAGTGATACAGATGTGCTGTTTCAAAGGGGCACATGCACCCCAATGTTTATGGCAGTGCTGTCAACAATAGCCAAAGTACAGAAAGAGTCCAAATATCCGTCGACCGATGAATGGATAAAGAAGATATGGTTATATATATATATATATATATATATACAATGGAGTATTACTCAGCAATCAAAAAGAATGAGATTTTGCCCGTTGTAACTACATGGATGGAACTAGAGGGTATTATGCTAAGCAAAATTAGTCAGAGAACGACAAATATCATATGACTTCACGCATATGAGGACTTTACGATACAAAACAGATGAACATAAGGGAAGGGAAGCAAAAATAATATAAAAATAGAGAGGGGGACAAAACAGAAGAGCCTCTTAAATATAGAGAACAAACAGAAGGTTGCTGAAGGGGTTGTCGGGGGGATGGGCTAAATATCTAAGGGCATTAAGGAATCTACTCCTGAAATTATTGTTGCACTCTATGCTAACTGACTTGAATGTAAATTTTTTAAAAATTAAAATAAAATAACCGTATTAGGATACTGTAGTGATTTAAGAGCATGAGCCTTGGAGTTGCTAACCAGGGTTTGAATTATGTTGCTGTCACTTACTGTGTGAGCTTGGCCAAATTATTTAATCTCTTAGAGTCTCACACTTATTTCCTGCAAACCAAAATGTCTTAATCATCGGATCACTGTGAGGCTTAAATCAAAAAGACACATGATACCACTAAAGTGTCCAATAAAATTCCCAGTATTGTTGTAAGCACTTAATAGATGTGGTTATTAGTAATCAAATTGTTTGAATCTTATAACTACAGATATAATATCATATACATTACCAAAAAAAATCCCAGAATTTGTTTTTCATGGGCAAAACCAAAAAGTCTATCAAGGAAAGAAAACTACCTTTCCAAAAATCAAAGCAGAATCGAAGAAAGAACAAAGGGCCTCCAAAGAATGTTCAAACTAGAAATATGCAGTTCTGCTACAAGGTCTGTGATATACTGTGAAATATTTTAGCATAATCTATGTAACATTATGTTCACACCAGTTATAGTTTAATTTTAGAGGGAGTCGGCATTATACTTGAAGGGCCCCATTCTAGAGGCAGCTCCTACAAGCCATTCAGGTATTGTATCTCAATCAACAATTGACAGTTTGCTAATTAGCATAGTAGAAGACAAAATGGATTTTCATTCCTAGAACCAGTAACCATTATTAAGTATGATGAATATTAGAAATGGGTTCTTATTAGAAGAAAATAACAGTTTTCTACTCGTGTGAATGTACTGCTCGTGTGTGCTGGCAAAACTTGCTTAAAAAATGCTCTCCATCCTTGTAAGAAAGAGGTATAAAAATCCACCCTGGCATGTACTTCTCACCTTTGTGGATGGAGACTATGGCTTGAGCTCTAATCAGTTCTGTGTATAGCCATCAGTTTAGGAGAATTGTAATGTAATTACACTAAGACTTAGTGATACAGAATCCTGCCTCAGAAATTTTGTTGGTCTGCTTGCTAAAATTTTCATACAAGGGCAGAAAGCTGAAATTTCACTGAAGTTAGAGATGATGATGTAGGAAATTTTGTGCGTTCATTGATAACGAATAGCCAGCAAATATATCCATGCATAGAAGAATTTGATTAGACACTCACTTTCATTATCAGTAGGTAGGAAGATTGTGGGCAGTAACTTTACTAAAAAGAACTTCAGCTATGTGACAAATTGGCTAATGTCACTTCACAACAAATAGTTCAGAACTACCTCCCTTCTTTTAAGGCCTTTCTTCAATAGCCGAGGACTTGTCATAATGATAATCTAATCCTCTATATAGATTGCCCATTTTCTAGATCGAAATATATCAAGAAACACAGCATAGCCCTTTAGAATTCAAGCCCTGCCACTTATTAGCCACATAATGATTAGCAAATTATTATCTTCCTGTGCCTGCATTCCTACTTTGGACATAGATTGTAGATCATAATGATGATTAAATAATATACATATAAATAATATGATATATATACTTCTAATAGTTTCTGCCACATCTTATAAAGTGCTAGCTATTATTATTTCTCAAATTCTCCTCCAGAGACATAGTTTAGTGTAACCATGTTGGCTGACACTCTGTTACTCAATTAAGGCCACTCAGTTGCATCATGTCACAATTTTATTTGTGTCTTGAAAATCTTCTAAGGGATTCTACGTGAAGTCAGTCATGTGCATTCATTGAGTTCATCACTTAGGTGCATCTGTAGCTCTGTCTAGAGTATTTATTCTTCAGCTTGGAGGCTGGAGAAGTTGGAATTCCCTAGTTTCCTCCTTAGTGCAGATACAGCAAATTAACTCACTTTTTATAAAATTGTCTTTTCATTTGGAAGTACCCCTCCTGCACTACAGTCATGGAATGGCCCCACTTCTACTGTCTAGCAGACTTCTTAGTCTCCCTGCCCACCTTGGACTCAAGGAGTGGTAAGTTTCAGGGAAAGAGTCAGGAGAGGAGGGGAGAGAATATGTAGGGAGAAGGCACATTGAAGGAGGCATCCCTCTCCTCTCTCAGATTGTATTTCCATTCACTGGCAAGTCCCTCTCTTTCCTTTTCAGCAGACTCTATAATGTTGTTTTAACTTCAAAGTTTTGGATTGCTAGTATTTGACCTATGTATGGCTTTAATAGGTGATCTTTTTGAGACTGATAGTTATTCCAGATTCCGATACAGTGTTCCTTGTTTTATTAAAACTTAAAAGATTTATAAAAGTAATTCATACTCACGGGGAAAAAAATCTAAAAATATAGGAAATCAATACAGTGAATTAAAGTAATCACCAAGTCATATTTATTAAGGCTTTTTTTCTTCATTTACCTGACTAGTAAAGGGAAACTAACATTTATTGTACTTTGTAAATATGCTGGATATGAATGAGCCTGGCAACATCCCTTTGAAATAAGTATTAATATCATCACCCTTTTTAGATGTGACTTTTGAATTCTGAGAGCTTAATCTAGACAAAGACATAAGCCGTAAGTGGCAGCAGCTTAGTGTGAACTTTGATTCCCATACCCCTACTGTTAGGTCACTGTGTTTCCAGGATGTCATTCACTCATACCTGCATTTCACAACATTTCTTTCCCTAATGTTAACTAACCCTGAGGTGGGTTTTCAAATTTTTCCTTTCCCAGCAGAGTAGATGAAGAGTCTGATAAAATGAATCACTCATTGTGGCTTCTAGCTCGGCTGTCCACTGCTGAACAGCCCAGGACAGTTTCTAAAACTGCTCACAGAGCAGCAATGTGTCCTTACCATAGGCCTTTCTTCCAGGTTACATCCCAGGAGGCACAAAAGCAAATCCTTGTAACCTATGGGAAGAGACAGGCATTCTAAATATATTCTGGAAGAGTTTGAGCCATTTTTCAAATATTTGTTATGAATGTCAGACTTCTGAAAATGATAAAAATGCAGATCTGAATTCTGCCAGAGAGAACTAGGTTTAGAGGATTGTGGGAATTACTAAGAAAAAGATACGCTTTAAGTGACCAGCTTTTCACACATCCTCTTTGACAGTGATTGGTACTTTAGCTTCTGAAGTAGTTAACCGAAGTCCTCAGTTATTTTTAATACAATGAACCCTCCGAGCTCTGATTTGGCGGAACTGAGGTAAATAGCATGGTGTGTTGATTTCAGGCAGCTCCAGAATAGTTCAAAACTGTCTGAGCTTGCAGTGAATAGATGCAGAGTTGCTTTAAGTCTTTGAAAACCTTTGATTATTTTATTATTCTATCTATAAATATGTTCATCATGAAAACACCAAATAATACAGAAGAATATAAAGAAGAAAGTAAATTTTATTTGAAAACTCACTACAAAGAGATAGCTAAACCACTGTTTATATTTTGACATATCTCAGTGAGAGTTTCATCTTTTGTCTGCTATAGTACTCGTTAATTTGTTCAAGAAGCATTTATTTGGTACTTATTATGTGCAAGTACTACCAGGTCCTGGAAAGGTAACAACCTCATAATAGACTAAGGAAGACAGACTATTAAATACAAATCAGAATACAAAGATGGAGTAAAGGTTGTCTTATTCATCTTCATATCTTCATTTTCTCAGGATGGAGGAGGCAGGGAGAAGATGCTAAACAGATATTTGCTGAATGAATAAATGACCTTTTGAATCATTGGATGAATAAAATGTAATAAAAGTAGCTCATGGAAGCACTAAAAAGAAGCACATAAATATGGCTAGAAGAAGTTTTCAGATGTCATGTCCAAACTACAGATTGAGGTGTGAGTAAGAATTAATCTAGCAGCTGGAGCAGCATATGCAAAAGCCGTGATGCATCAAGGAAAATGTAAGGAATTCAGAGTGATTGGAGCTTAAAGTTAGTGTAGAAATGTGGCAAGAGATGAGTCTTGAATAATAATTGTGGCAAAGCCATGATGGGCCATCTATGCCAACCAGCTAACAAGCCTTGAGTTTATCTTGAGGCAAATGGGAAGCTGAAAGCCTTTAGTTATTTAAAAGGGAAGGGTTTAGTCATTAGAAGAATGGCATGATTTCCACCTTAGGAGTCTAAACTATGTCCTGTGCCTTCGTCTCTTAAAGTTTAGTAGATTGTCTTTTTGAAAAAAATTTATGTCTCGAGTCTCTTGTAAACATAGGCTTAGTGATTTGGATCAACACCTCTGCTGAAAATAAATTACATTGGATATAATCACATAGTCTTAGACACATCCAAGATTAGGTAAGACAGCTGCCTGAGGAGTTCTGAGGGAAGCCATCCATGGAAAAGTGCCATAGTGTTCAATGGAAAACTGCTCTCAGGGGTGCCTGAGGAAGCTGCCCAATAGCTGGTACCACTAAACTAACCAAGCTAACTAAGGGAATATTAAGCAAAACCATCCATGCCTGGGGCTCTGAAAAGGTACCTGGGGGGCTGCCAGAGGAAGCTGCCATGGGACATTCCCAATTTCTACCAGCTCCTGGGTGCTGCTGAAGGTAGATGCTGCTGCCAAAAGCCAAATGTACTTTAGAAACACAGGAGAAGCCCTCTTAGATAAACATACCAGAATCGAAAGAAAGAAAGAAGGGAAGGGAAAGGAAGGGACCTCATCTTCCTCCCATGTCTCTCCAGTACTCTCTACTGACAAAACTTAACATCATCATGTCTTTTAGCAAAGAAGTATTTTCAACTCTATTGTAAATAGGGGTTCCAGCTCTATTATTACAGAGCTGGCAATAAAGGGTATTTGGAAATTTAGAGTCCACATCAATAACTGCCCTAGGCAGTGGAAAAAAAAGACAAAAGCAATTTGAAAATCTAAAGGAGATATTGCAACAAGTATCTGTCTGTCCTGAAAATTTTTTATCTTGTTGACATTATAGAGTAAAAAGAACCGAAATCAATGTCTAGGTCAATCATAAATATAGGATCTACAGGAAACCTTCCCTGAAAGAAGGTGGGCCTAGAAGTTACAAAGATCATTGTAAAAGTGAATCAAAAGTAAGTGAACCCTTGTATGAAATTAAAGTCTAGGTTTGATTTGCCTAAATTATTCAAGAGATACTTCTACCCTTGACTGTAGCTTAAGGTGATCCCAGACTGTCCCAAAGAAACTGGTCATATATATAAAGTCCCTTAACTCTTCAAAGTTTTCACATCATCCGCCCAAGACCATAATAGGCCTTCTTGGATTTTTGATCTCCCAGCAATGAACTTTATTATGGACCTAGGCAAGATCAGCAAATGGCCACAGGAACAACTACATGCATGCATCTAATCTTAGAAAAAAGATCCTTTCCATATGGAATTTTACTCCATCAAGTTCATGAACACAGAAGAAAATGTGAGCATGATGAGAGAAATTCAAGGAATAGGAAACAAATGATCCATTTTAATAAAGGAATAAAAGAATCAAACAGATTTCTAGAAATGAAAAAAATACACAGTATCAAAATGAAAAATACTCAGAAGGTGGCTAACCACAAACTAAACACTAGTGAAAGACAAGATCAGAAAGATTGAACACATAGCAGTAGAAACTATTCAAAATCAAGCTAACAACAACAACAAAAAAACCACATGAAATGTGAACATAGGGTCAGTGACCTGTGGATAACAATCTGATCTACTTGAAATAGAAGTCCTAGAAGAATAAAAAGTTGGGCAGAGGGGATACTTGAAAAAAAATAATAGCTTAAAGTTTCCCAAATTTGATCTAAACTATAAACACAGAGATCCAATATGCTGAAAGAACTTCAAGCAGAATAAACAGTGCTAGAGAACATTATAATCAAGAAACAGTAACTGAGAGAAATTAAAGATGTAAATATGTGGAAGAGAGAAAACATTCATGGATTAGAAGGTTCATTATTGTTTAAGATAGCACTCCTTTATAAACTGATCTAGAGATTCAATGTAATTCCAATCAAAATCTCAGTTGTTTTGTTTAGAAATTGACAATTTTAAAATTTGTTTTTTATTTTATTTTTTATTTTTATTTTTTTATATTTTATTTATTTCTGAGAGAGGAGAGAGAGAGAGCATGAACAGGGAAGGGTCAGAGAGAGAAGGAGATACAGAATCTGAAATAGGGTCCAGGCTCTGAGATAGCTGTCAGTACAGAGCCCGATGCAGTGCTCGAACCCACGAACCATGAGTTCGTGACCTGAGTGAAGTCGGATGCTTATCCGACTGAGCTACCCAGGCGCCCCCCAATTTTAAAATTTGTGCAGGAATGCAAATCAGCTAGAATGACCAGAAGAATTTTGAAAAAGAAGTCCAAAGTTGGAGGATTCAAACTTCCTCATTTTAAGACTTACTATCAAGTTAGTAACATAGGGTTATATTGCCATAAAATACACTTATAAGGAACAGAATAAAACATGTTGAAATAGATACATATTTGATAAATTGACTGTGACAAAGGTGCCAAGGCAGTCCAAGAGAAGAAGAATCTTCCTGCAAATAGTTCGTTAACAATTGTTAGCTGTAGACAAAAAAAAAAAAAAAAATGACCATTAGCCCTTGCTCACATACATGAAACATACACAAAACTCAAAATGGAGTATAAATCTAAGTCTAAAAGATAAAACTAGAAAACTCCTAAAAGAAAACATAGAAGTAATTTTAGTAATGTTGGTTTGGGGAAAGATTTCTTAAATACAGCATACCAAAAACATGAACTGTCAAGAGAATTTAAGAAATTGGGCTTCATCAAAATTTAAAATGTTTGCTCTTCAAAGGATACTTACAAAAATGAGAAGGCAAGCCACAGTCTTAGGGAAAATATTTGCAAAATATATACCTAAAGCTTGTACTTAGAATATATAAAGAATACCTATGAGTCAGTGAGAAGTAGTCAAAGAATTCCATAAAAATATACAAAAGATTATGACCCTACACTAAAGTAGATGTACAAAGATGAATACGTGAAAAGATGCTGAACACTATTAATCAGCAAGGAAATGTCAATTAAAACTACAGTAAGTTATCTCCACATATATACTAGAATAAATGAAGCCAGACCAAAAAGGGAACATATGTCTATTGATTCCACACTTATAAAACTCTAGAAAATTCTAATGAATCGATAATGACAGGAAGCATATCATTGGTCCTCTAGAGAAGGAGCGGGAGAAGGATGGGTAGTTGGGCAAGGAAGAACTTGAAAGAGGAAATGCAAAATGCACAAGGAAACTTTTGGGATGATGGATATGTAACATGTTTATTATGTTAATTGTGGTGATGGTTTCAAGGCTGTGTACATATGTCAACATTTATCAAATTATACATTCTGTGTGCAATTTATTGTATGTTAGTTATACCTTAATACAGCTGTAAAAGAATAGGCAAAACTAAATTATATCAAATACATAGAAGTACCCATAGACAATAAAACTATGAATACATTACATACATAGATAGTGAAACTAAAAAACGAGTGAGCTATAGGGCACCTGAGTGGTTCATCTGGCTGAGTGGTTGACTCTTGATTCCGGCTCAGGTTATGATCCCAGGGTTGTGAGTGAAAGCGCCAAAGTAGGCTCTGTGCTGAGCATGGAGCCTGCTTGGATTTTCTCTCTTACTCTGTCCCTCTCCCCAGCTTGTACTTTCTTTTTTTTTTTTTTTTTAATGTTTTATTTATTTCTAGGAGAGAGAGAGAGACAGCGTGAGCAGGGGAGGGTCAGAGAGAGATGGAGTCACAGACTGAAACAGGCTCCAGGCTCTGAGCTGGCAGTCAGCACAGAGCCTGATGCGGGGCTCGAACCCACTAACCGCGAGATCATGACCTAAGCGAAAGTCGGAAAGTCGGACGCTTAACCGACTAAGCCACCCAGGCACCCCTCCCCAGCTTGTACTTTCTATCTCTCTAAAAAATAATAATCATAAATAAAATTTTAAAAATAAAAAAAGAATAGTGAGATAACGATGATCCTAACAAGTCATGAAAATGACATCTTGAGTCGAGGCAGAGTGGGAATGTAGTGAAGGAGGGAAGGGTGTATGATCAACAAGAATACATAGTTGCTTAAGAGGGGCCATTTATATTTTTTTATCTCTTCACCTGGGTAGTGATTCATGGGAATTTTCTTTAGAAGGTGTGTGTTGGTATGTGTATTAAACACATTTCTTTACATTCGTTATATTTCATACCCATAAGAGTTGAAGAATGAAAGGAAGAAGAAGTGGAAGAGGAGGGAAGGGAAACAGAAGGAGGAGAACTAAAAACACAAGAGCCAGATGGTGAAGTGGAAAGAACACCCATTAAGTATATGGGGACTTGCGTTGCAGTTATTTTTCTCCCTGTAACTGAATGGGAGGCAGGAAAAGTCATTCAAACTCTTGGACCTCATTAGTTTCCCCATTTGAGGCTTATTAGACACCGAATGAAAAAGTATCAAACAGGTAATTTCTAATAGCTCTTCCATAATTTTGAATCTTTAAGTTCAATCCTTCAGCAAATAATGAAAAATTGGTTAATACTGCTATTCAGATCAGAAGCAGAAAGCCTTATAAATACATAGGAATTAGTTATTAATTATAAAAGATTGTCACCAGGGAAGGACTGCTTCTTCAGCCACGTGGTATAAGAGAAGAAGAGCCTTTGCCTCTGTTTTCTCTTCAGTGCCACAATTGAAAGAGAATTGCATTGGAGCTCAAGCCTTTGGGATCAAGCCATGGCTTCCCTTCTCACTGGTTGTGTGATCTTGCTGAGTCACATCTTCTTCATTTGCAAGGCAAGAATATTAACACTTTCATAGTGTTTCCTATTGTATCAGGCATTGTTCTAAACTCTTTACATATACATTTACTCATTTAATTCTCACAATTTGGGAGTAAATACTATTATTATCCCCACTTCACAGGAAAGGAAGTTGAGGCTGAAATGATGGTATGAGATTATTGTGAGCATCACTTAAAATAATGTATGTAAAATTCTCTTTTGTACTTAAAGTTATATGTATATATAGAGTACTTTAAAATTATTCTGATTACAAGAGAATGAAAAAACAAGGCACAGACTCAGAGAAAATATTTGCAAAATACATAGTTCATAAAGGACTATTACCCAAAATATAAAGAATTCTTAAAGAGGGCACTTGTAGTGATGAGCACTGGGTGTTGTATATAAGTGATGAATCACTAAATTCTACACCTGAACCTAATATTACACTTTATACTAACTAACCGGGATTTACGTGAAAACTTGGGGTGGGGGAGTGATGAGGAAGGAGTTGTTAAAACTAACTAATAAGAGAACAAAGAACCCAATCTAAATGGACAGATACCTCACCAAAGAAGATACACAAATGAGAAAAAAGCTTATGAAAAGATGCTCAACAACATATGTTATCAGGGAAAAGCAAATTAAAACAGCAATAAGATAACAAACACACATCCATTTCGATGGCAAAATTCCAAAACACCAATAACACCAAATGCTGGAGAGGATGTGGGGCAACAGGATCTCTCACTCACGACTGGTGGTAATGCAGAATGGTACAGGCCACTCTGGAAGATAGTTTGGTGGCTTCTTACAAAACTAAATATATTCTTACCATATGATACAGTAATCAAGCTCCTCGGTATTCACCCAAATGAGTTGAAAACTTATATCTACACAGAAACAAGCACATAATGTTTATAGCAGCTTTATTCATAATTGCCAAAACTTAGAAGTACCCAAGATGTCCTTCAGTAAGTGAATAGATACACTGTGGTACATCCATACAGTGGAATACTACTCAGCAACAAAAAGAAAGGAGCTATCAAGCCATGAAAAGACATGGAGGAAAAGGCCATGAAAAAAAAATCTGAAAAAGCTTCATACTATATGATTTTGACTATAATGACATTCTTAAAAAGTCAAAATTATGAAGACAGGAAAAAGATCAGTGGTTACCAAGGGTTATGGGGAAGGAAAAGATGGAACACAGAGGGTTTTTAGGGCACTGAATATATTCTGAATGAAACAATGATAGATATATGTCATTATACAGTTGTCCAGACCCATAAATGAACAGCACCAAGAATGAATTCTAATGTACACTGTGGATTTGGGTGATTATGATGTGCCAAATGTAGGTTAATCAGTTGTGACAAATGTGCACTCTGGAGGGGGATGTTGGTAGTGGGAGAGGCTGCACATGTGTGAAGGCAGGGGCCTTCGGGAAGTCCCTGTATCTTCCTCCCAATTTTGCTGTGAATACAAAACTACTCTTAAAAATAAAGACTTAAAAAATGATATGATGCCACCCCTAAGGAGATGCATTTCAGCCGATGATGGAATAGATCCCTTGGTCTGTATTAAATTTTAATCTTGTAAGTTTATATAATACTCAAAACACAAGTTTGCAAATGATCATTATAATTACTTTGGATTTAAAACTACCTGCTCCAAATGGATGTTTTCACCTGACTGCTGCTAAGAGGAAAAAGATGTACCTATCTGAACTGTGTTTTTACCTTATAAGGGACAGGAGAGTATCTAAAAACAAAAATCAAAAACAAAAACAAAAAAACAACTTGATGGCAGATAACATCCCAGGAAAAGACTGTGCTAATCCAAAATTACAGCCCTTGCAAATGTATTGCCCATTAGGGATAAATCCAAAGCATGTCAGCTTATATTTTCCTGTCAATAACTGACAATGCAGAGGCTGTTAAAATGACTATATACCTTTGGGGCGCCTGGGTGGCTTAGTCGGTTAAGCGTCCGACTTTCGCTTAGGTCATGATCTCACGGTTCGTGGGTTCGAGCCCCGCGTCGGGCTCTGTGCTGACTGTCAGCTCAGAGCCTGGAGCCTGTTTCAGTCTGTGACTCCCTCTCTCTCTGACCCTCCCCTGCTCACGCTGTCTCTCTCTCTCCTAGAAATAAATAAAAATATTAAAAAAAAATGACTATATACCTTTATTATATGTGTAAATGTAATCTAAATATTATTCTGGGTGCATTTTTTAAGTGAGAAGAAAATGAGATCTGTAGACTCATCTGAAAAAATCTGTAATACGTGGAATTCTAAACTCAACATGAATATTTATTTCATGAACATCTGCTTGAATACAAAATATGTAGCTTAAGCAAATTCAACATGAAAAATATTGCAATTAAAAGTAAAAGCATTTAAGAAGTGCACTGTCTTGAAAGCAATAGATTTTATTTGCAGACAGTCGATAAGGTTGTAAACAGTGTATGATAACTGGCAAAGAACAACAAAAGAAATCATTTGCTGAAATTAGAAAATACTAATGAGAACTACATAAAGAATTGTACATCTTGCCTTCATATTGCTTCAGCTAACACTTAGAGCAAAAAGATACTTAATTGAGTAAAAACTTGAATAAGACAAACTGTTGGGGAAATATTTCAAAGAGCAAACTAGCAGACCCATTTTGATTTTTGCCTCAACTCTAAAATTATGATTTTAATTTATAAAACTTAAATTTTTCCATTCAGGAATTTATATCCCTCTAGATCTTTATAAATCTAAGATTTTCAAATCGTAGTTCTTTTTTCAAATTAAACATGATATTTTAGGGAAATTGAAAAATAAAAGTATAAAAAGAAAACATCTATAACACTCATATCATGGTATTATATATTAGATCATGGCAGTTTTCTTATATAATCATGAAAAATATGATTTTAATGGGTGGCCTTATAATTAATGTTTTTATTTTGTTATTCACTAGGAGATACCCATTGAAAATGAGCCTAATTTAATTGTCTTATCTGCAAAAACATTCTGGGTTAGAATGACTCAATCTTATTTTTCTCAGGATCCTACAGAATGTAAGAGTTTGCTAGAGCAAGAAGCTGTTTTGTATTCCAATTTATTGTCTAAACTTTCTACTAGAAAAGTAGGATTGGAATATCATGGCCCAAAATCCTTAAAATCCTAGAAATGTACTATTAAAATGTAGAGTAAGGACACTTTAAAATGCCAGTAGAGATAGCGATATCAATCAAAATTGGGTAACCCAGACAAGCAATTATAGGTGTCTTTCTGTGACTTAAAAAGGTAACTGACGTGAACCCAAAGATAGCCATATGGGACATCCAGTGAAAGGCAGAAAATGTAATGGTTAGTCTTGTCTCCCTGGTACAATAGCACCTCATTAGCCAATTAAGTTCTTATCTAAAGTTTAATCCTCCCAAGGGGTGCCTGGGTGGCTCAGTCGGTTAAGGTTTAACATCTGGCTCTTGATTTCTGTTCAGGTCATGATCTTACGGTTCTTGGATTCCAGCCTCACATGGGACTCCCCACTGACAGCACAGAGCCTGCTTGGGATTCTCTCTCCCTCTCTCTCTGCCCATTCCCAGCTAGCTCATTTTCTCTCTCTCTCTTAAAAATAAATAAACTTTTAAAAAATTCTTTAAAAAAAATAAATCCTCCCATCTCATTCTTCCCTTCACCGCATCCCACAGCTCACACTTTATACTTTATGTAGTATTCAAACCTTGCATTCTGCCTGTACTGCAAAATAGCCTTCATGCACCAACCAGTATTTCTCTACTTTAATTTCACATGTGAATCAGGCTTTTATTTTTTTAAATGGGCTTCTTGTCTAATATAGTGATATAAAGTGCCCTTTTGGTGTCAATGAATCCAGAACTCATTGACAAATTCATCAAGCACTTACCTGCTCTGTTCTAATCATTGTCCTGGAAAATGAAGATCAAGTGGTGAAGAAACATGATGGTCCTGCTCCCTGGAGCTTGCATTCTTTTTTTTTTTTTTTTTTTTTAATATTTTTATTTCTAGGAGAGAGAGAGAGAGAGAGACACCGTGAGC
>NW_024081362.1:841307-872794 GCF_003009895.1 Hyaena hyaena | reverse complement strand
AGACTGAAACAGGCTCCAGGCTCTGAGCTGGCAGTCAGCACAGAGCCCGATGGGGGGCTCGAACCCACGAACCGCGAGATCATGACCTAAGCGAAAGTCGGACGCTTAACCGACTAAGCCACCCAGGCGCCCCGGAACTTGCATTCTATGAGTGTGGGACAGAAACACACATATCCGTGCATACACACGCAAATATTTCCAATAGCAGTAGGTACAAAAACACAGAACATAGTGATATGATGGAAGTGGTGGGGCTACTTTTCTTGGCATAATTCTCTTCTGCAGTGGAGTGAATTTTATTGTCATTGCTCAGGTGATGTGTGCTCAGTTCCATGGGCCTCAGAGCAGATGTCCAACCTTCCTGAGCCTAGAGATAGGACTGCCTACTCTTGAGGTTTAGGCCAGCTTACTGGAGCCTTTGCTTGTTTTGCTTCTAATTCATTTTCAGGGTAAGATGTTCCCAAACTCTGTGTTCATGCTTATTTACACACGAATGTATCTACACCTGGTAAATGTGACATTTACAATATCTAACTTTGGCACTAAACATGTGTTTAAACATTTTTGCTATCATCTATTTAGGTTGTGAATCCATCCTATTTTGGGCTGTGGGATTAATGTGATTAATGGTGGATATGCAGATGAAACACCCCTGGGAACAGAGCAGAGGTTGTGATTTTTATTTCCCTTTTTTGTTACTTCTTTTCTTTCCTCTTGCCTTTATGTCTACACATCTTGGAATTAGCTCCAAACTGTGAGAAATTCAAGTGATCTTCCATGTCAACACCATCAGAGCAAATACTGGTTGCCCAAAAAGAACGAGAAATCCTGACTTTTCTTCAAGGGAACCACAGGAGAAAGGTGAGGGAATCTGACCCTCAGACTATCAACTAGATCCCCTTACATTAGAATCTATTTTTGTATTAACCCATTCATAAAGTCATTGATCTTTTTGATGTTGATTTGATTTCAGAAAGATTCGGGGTTGATATTTTCCCTCCTTTGCTTTTAAAATATTACAGTATTTTAAAAATCCATCTCTTTGAGAAGTTCTTTTCTCCATCCTGGCTATAAACTTTTTGGGTAAAAATAGTCCCCCACTTGTCCATTTGCCCTGAGTTTGCTAGTCTGCTATGAGGGCACAGAATCATAACACAAGGACTGTTTCTTCAGAAATTCCAGATTCTAAAGTAAGGTTAAAAAAAAAAAAGAGACTTAGGCAAAGCAGATCTTACTCAAACCATGCTTTCTTTTTTGGATATTTAAAAAGCTTCCATTAAATTAGTAGAAAAGGTTTCTGGGATATTAAGGGCTTTCAGGTCAAATTTTAATCTAGTGTCAATATTTATAGCCTCTTAGAAGGTACAAATGAATACATAAGTAAAAAATGTATAAAAATGCATATACAGTTATAATGTAAAAACTCTCACAAGAAAGTTTAAATCTGACAATTTCTTTGTGAGCTTCTACAGCATGGTCTGGGGTCACAAAAATCAAACCATAAAAGAAAAATATAAACAACACAGTTCAGTTATACTTCCATGTTCACTTTATATTTATATATATTAAAATATTCATGGAATTTTTAGACATTTTGAGGTCAGACCCCAAGTGTTTGCACAGAGAAATGTAAAAACATAGGAGATTCCATCTGCTAGTATATAAGTAGCCATAGTTTGGGGTATCAGTTATAATATGTCCTGCCCATATCCACAGTTTTACATTCTAAGGTTGTTTCTCTACCGAGAATGAGAAAAAACACATTTTCACCTAAAAGATGAAAGGCTAAACTTACTGACAAATTCCTCCCCAATTCAATTGCAAACATCATGTTAGACCCCCCAGATTTTATACCATATGTTTCATCACCTTTTACTTTTTATTTAAAAATAAAATGTGTAATAATCCTTTCAAAATTACTTCATACTGTGCTTTCACTAGAAAATGGTTGTGGAGTTATTACCTCCACCTGTTCTGCCAAGCTGGGAGGTAGTGGCTTTAGGCCAAAATTATTAAAAAGCTTAAAAAGTTTCAAACAACTTCTAACTGCTGGCATGTTGCCATTACATTACATTTTTTTCCCTTTTTATCAGCGTCTAATCTCCAGCCAACTTGTCAAGACAAGTTGCTTTTGACACAAAAAGTGTTCTTTTCTTAAAAACTGGGGGAATTTTGCTTGAAATCCAAGGAATCTAACAAGCAATATCTCCTCAAATCAAGGAAATTATGACTGAAATATAAAATGTTTTTAAAAAACCACATTCTCGCCTTTTTTCAAATTCAGCAGATAGGGAGTCTAAAATACAGAAGACTTTTGTGGTTCAGTATATGTGTTAATTTATACTAACAATTTTTAAGTTTCCAAAGTCCAGTTATTTATTTGGCAAATCCCCAAACCAAGGGATGTAGTCTTTGTATTGATTACGCTCGTGGTGTAAATTTCCATAGATGGATTTTTATCTCCAGCAAAAAGGGTCCTGTCCATACAGAGAATGGAATTTTTAGACATTTAGACATACAAAGAATGCGCATGTCCGTACCAAGAATGTTGCAAAGAGCCAAGCTAAACTGCAAATAGCCCACCCATGTGCACACACATGAAGCAGGAAATTTTATTCAAAGTCTCACAGTTTTAATTATTCACTTTCTGACACAAAAAGGCATCTGATTGCAGAAAATTAATCCCACCCTCCTGTATTAACCAAGGAGTTAGTTTTATTATGAGGAAAAGTATTTGTTTCCCTTTAAGGAAACATAGTTTTAAGTGGAGTTATTCAGAATTAGAACTTTAACTTGCAAAAAGCACAGATGTTGAGTTGCAGAGAACCCAAGATGCTTCACTCGCATGGTGTTTTTAGTTACTCCTTAGGGACAGTATTGACATTGGGCCCTGTAACTCTTCTCGCCCTATCCCTTCATTCTAAACACCAGAAACTTTGAGTGAGGCATTACGCGCACTCAGAGAGTTCAGGTTCACAGATTCAATGTTTTAATTAATTACAGTCACCCTCTTTGATATGCCCAGCTTCTCACACCACAGCCTGTACCCAGCTACACATGGACTCAGCACTGGCTTACCAATAGAAGGATTCATCACCCATTTGTCCTTTGCTTAGGAGAATTACAGTCATTGTTGATGGTGACAGATTCCCTGGCAGTCTCTCTCCTGTCTGTTCTACTCTGCCTTGTGGGAAGGTCTTCAAAATTTACCCTCCAAGCTCCATTACCTGTGGTAAACCTAGTCTAGTGGATTTAAGCAGCTCCTTCTCTGCCTCTAGCATAGTGCTTGGCTGATAGATAAATTCCTCAGTCCAATTTAATGTGACAGCCTTTTGCTCAGTAGCTGGTCCCATTTGGAGAATCCTCTCTGAGTTTTCTTCTTTGCTTTCCAGCTGCCAGCACTTCACTTCAGGAGGTCAAGTTGTCATTAATTTACCTTTAGCTCCACGAGAGATTCAAAAGAAAGTTTATACTAATTATCCACTATTTTTTGAAGGCTTCTCGTCTTCAACATCCTGAATTCCTTTTTTTGGTACATTTTGTCTCCTCTAGTAACCAGGCCATAAACATGGCCAGACCTTTCATGATCTCTTTATCCTGGGCCTCTGTATTTGCATCTTTTATATTTATTCAAGCCTTGTGCAGGACTTCTTCACAATACAAATCATTCAATCTGGCCTCCTAGTAATATGAGTATGCACTTACCTTGGGTCTCAGTCTTTTTTCCAGAAATTATAGTGATAGAGGTTGTGGCACTTTTGAAACACTTTCTGAAGACCTCCCAAGAGCTCTAGCTGAATGTGTGGCAAACACTCTGGATTTTTCAGAGGTTCCGTAGGCCCTGCCCCCAGGACGAACTGTTAAGAAACATCTCTGTGCCCGTTGATTGTATTGATAGGGTCTCTTTAGCTTTATTAAAACCTTAAAAAGTTTTAAAACTTTAAAACTTTAGAGGTTTTGTTAGGGAAGTCCTCTCTGAAGATGTGACCTTAGGCTAAGGCACACATGCAAACAAAAAGCTGGGCATGCAAAGGCCTGAGGGGAAGAGGTGTCCTAGGCAAATAGAACTTCAAGGGCAGAGGCCCTAAGATGGGTATGAACTTGGGGTTTTTGAAGAAAAATATGGGACCATGGGACTGAAGTGCAGTAATATCAAAGGGGGAAGAAACGTGAGGTGAGTCTGGAAGGGGCAGATATCACAGAGTTTAGCAAACATTGGAAGGATCATGAGTTTCTAATCTTTGTTAAGGTAGGAAGTCATTGGAGAGCTTAAAGCATGAGTGATGGTGCTTTAAATAATCATTTAAGCAGAGTTGTGTAGAGGTTATGCTGTAGATTTCATGAGTGGAAGTAGGGAGGTCATTTTAAGATCATAGCCATAATCCAGGGAAGGGATGATGCTGGGATCAGAGGGAGAGCAGTGCACATGGGGAGAAATGGTGGGTTGGAGATCTGTATTGTATTTAGAGCTGGCAGACTCACTGCTGGATTGATGAAGGGGTGAGTGACAGATGACTTCTAGGTTTTTGCCTTGAGCAGTAGTAGGATTGGTTACTGAGACTAGGAAGACTTCCTAGAAACAGATTAGGAAGTGAGTGGGAACAATAAGGAATTCTGTTTTAGACATATTTGACATACCTGTTAGCTGTTCAAGGGGGTATGTTGAAGAGGTGCTGAGGACACACACATGTACACCAGGAGGGAGATCAGGCAAACTTGGAATTGTTGGCCTCTGGGATTTATTTAAAGCCATGGGTTAAGATCACCTGCACTGTGGTAGAAGGACAGGATGAGAAAGAGGCCCACCATGGACCTTTAGAGCAGCCCATCTTTTATCTCCACAGGAAGAAGAGTATTGCAGCACTCTGGAAAGAAGCAGTAGTATAGGAAGGAAATTGTTAATGTCACAAAAGCAAAGAAAAGAATGTTTTCATGGAATCCTTATGGAGTTGCTAGTTGAATCAAATGCCCAAAAGCTCTCTCAGGCCTCAGTGCTCAGAGAGTAGGAGTGAAATACCTTCTAGCCATCAGCTATGTCTCTAATTCATGAAAGAATTTTCTGCCTCCCAGAGGCTCGTGTATCTCTCTTGTGGGACCAGCCAGTGAACACTCCTTCTCATAAAGGTCTTCCTGGTGAAACACTTTAAGTAGAAGTAAACAGGCAACCAGAAGTTGTGGTCTCATTGGAAGCCCCATTGGATTAGGGTGGTTGATGACAGAAGCATAAGTAACTGAAAGCGTTGCCTCTGTGCGCCTCCTTCCCCTTCCAGTCTGCCAAGATGTGGCCTTCCAGGTTCTGTGAAGGGGGCAAATACCTGTGCACCACCAATTTATGGTTCTGATTTGCTCCACAGCCATGCTAGATCCTGGAAGAGCTGAAGCACCCCTCCTTGGACCCCTATTTGAGGAAGATGCCTGGAAGAGTCACTTTTATTTGAGTATTGAGAAATTAGTGATTTAAAAGCATTTTTGTCTTCTGGTTTCCTACATTCTTTCCAGAAACTACCAGCTATACTTAAACGTGGCTGCTGTTTTTGTTATCGAAAGGTAACCAGTCTTCTAATGTGATGCTACACTCTTAATCAGCTGTGTCTCTGGGTTTATAATCCCAAATCAGGAAATCTTGGCATCTCCTTTAGGAATGGTGGCTTGAAGAGACCCACCATTGACCTTTTATCCTACCCATCTTTAGAATGAGGAGGAAGGTCATAATACCAATTTGCAGAGACACTTGCAACGGTTCATTGTTAGAGGTTGGTTGGCCATATAAGGTCCACTAGTTTTGCACGAACAGATATTCTCAAGGGTTACAGAGATTCCAGCTTCTCTTTTCATCCTCTCCTTGCCAAATTTCCTTTTAAATTACCGTTTGAGTCACTATCCCAGTTGCTGCTATGATTCATTCTACTCTGACGTGAACGGATGAGGCAAGCTATGACTTCCACTTTATCTCTTTGCCTCTAACATTTATAAACAGCTCACTCCATGTGCCTCTGATTGTTATGCTGTTATGTCTTCATTTTTATATTTTCTGACAATATTCGTATTTTATTGGTCTCTTCTTTTTACAGAAGACCATTTTACCATGGGCATGTGGGTGTATGTATATGTATGTGTGTGGGGAAAAAGGGATAGATCTTGATTGGACAGAAATCTCACTTTTTTCTGACAGTCTGACAATTAAACAAAGCTATTAAAGTCCAATATCAATGGGATGTAGAATTCACTCACTTCTCTTTCACTGCAGCTCCGGAGGAGAGCAAGGGTTAAAGCAGTAATAGGCATATGTCTGGGGGGAAAACAGAGTGATGATGGTGTCTGAATACGTGATTCATTTTCTGGTACAAATGTGAGGAACTCCAGGTCGTAGAGGACAGGACACATTGTTCCATTGTGTGTCCTGCCTAGACATGCTGAGTCTAGCGTTCTGTGTTTAGGAAAACCAAAGCAAAAATTCTCCTTCTCATAATATCTTCAAAGTGGTCTTCCTGATATAACCGGAAGAATAAAATCACAGAGACAGGAGAAAGGATGCTGTCACCTAAGAACTGCAGCAGACCTGAATCAGTAATTTCAGCTTGTTAGCAATGTCTTTGTGTTAATAGGATACAGAGACAAAATTGCCTTTGTATTCTTTTTTGGCTTAAGGTGCAGATACCTTTTAAAGAAAGAAACAGAGAATTGAGCTCACTTACTTTGCTACAGTTATCCCCCCCCCTTTTCAAGGTAGTATAAGGTTTCACAAAGGAATCTTACAGTGAGTCGTTCAGTAATGTTTATGTGGAGACAGAATGCTTGCACTTGTCTATTTTCCATTTTGAACCACACTAATCCAGCTTTACATTTGGACTCGGTTTCTGTCTTGCTGTCTTGTAGCCAGAAAGTCTCTCCTTTCACAGAGTTACTTGAATGTATGCCCCAGCTGTACAGCCTCACCAATTTTTACTTTGGCTGTTATTGGACTACTGGCTCTCAGTACAAACCCACCTCCTTACATGACTCTGGGACCTGGGGGCTGAGACCTCTAAATCACACTGTAGTTTTGCTCCCTGTGTGGTTCTTCACTAGAAACTAAAAGGAAGAAGGGAGAAGGAACTTATTCCTTCTCACTCAGCTTCCTGTGGCTGTTAATGTCACTCCAGAATTGGCTTTTCACACAGCAGCTGGTTTTACACCAGCAGTTTCTTTCATACCCTTAGCAGAGCCCGGTTACACTGCTGGGAGAAGCCAGCTCCAGCCGGCAGCCTCCCTCCTCCCAGGTATGGCTCCCAGTTCCAGAGGACTCTTCCTCTTTACCTCCTGGTACACCCACCCACTTCCTTCATTCCTAGGGGTGGTAACTGCTTCCTCCTTTACTTGCTCTGTGAGACCTTAGTTTTTTCCACCTTCTGTCTTTGAAGTTCTCTGAGACTTCATTAACAATTGTCTACATTCAATTCTCTATTAAGGTACCTAGGTGGTTTCAATATCCTGACTGCATCCTGCCTGCAGTCAAACTTCTCCCTTAGTGTCTTACTTCAAAAATTTCCTGTAAGTTTGATCCCCCTATGACCCAGGCCAGTGGATGGTACAATCCCACGTGAAGGCAGAAGAATGGGCTTAATGGTCTCCCATACCCCTTCCTGCATGGATACCACTTCTACTTATAGTCATTCATATCTCCAGGGCATTTTGTGAAAATTGTATGATGCTAAATACAATTTGTCCATAATCTCCCCTGACTGTCCACATTTTCCTCTCAAACCTCAGGCTTCTGGGGAGTTAAATGTGCACTGAGAAGCTGAACATAGCCCCAGAAGTAAGTTGTATTTAAATAGCCAAGCAATTCCTCGGGAATGAAGTGCTTGAAGGCTGAATGAAGATAAATGCATTGCTTAGGCTTGTGAGATTTATGTAGTGTACACGTGGAAAATTTAGGCTCTTTTCTAGGAGCTGGTGGGTTTTATAAAGTGTGTATAAATTTTCATCTTGGCCCTTCATCTGTTTGATATATGACTGAGAGATTTTTGTAAATAGCTGTACTTGGGCCACAATTTTTAGCTTAATTTACTACAATTTTTGTTCACTACAAAAAGCACAGTTTGTTCAGTGCCTTTCTTTATTTGCACTAGTTACCAGAGATACATAAATGTACTCAGAAATTCTCATCATTCATCAATGCCCACTATATTCTTGAAAAATCTTTGCATACCCCATCTTCCTGGGATCAGGAGAGGGAGAGGGGCTGTGTGAGAATATCTGTATGTGTGCATGGCCTACAGCAAGGCCAGGACTGAAGGGCACATCACATCTCTATTTTACAACTCAGCTGGGTGCTGGAGGACAAGCATCTCTGTAAATAGTTTATTTTGTAACTTCTGGAAGAGTCCAGATGACTGACTCTTTCAGAGTGGTAAGTGAGTTGGAAATCTTTGGAAAGCCTCTTATTTGTCAGACTAACATCAGAAATTCTCAAATTGGTGTGTGTGTGTGTGTGTGTGTGTGTGTGTGTGTGTGTGTTGTNGTGTGTGTGTGTGTGTGTGTGTGTGTGTGTTGTGTGTGTGTGTGTGTGTGTGTGTGTGTGTGTGTCTGTACTGCTTTTTTAGAGCAGTTTTAGGTTTAAAGCAAAATTGAATGGAAAGTACAGAGTTCCCATATAACCCCTTTTCTCTTACCCATAGTCTTTTTGATTAGTGTAGAGGAACTAAGCCAAACAGATTTTATTTATTAGAATGAGGAAGACAAATAATATAGAATAAGTCATAAGAAATGCTCTCATGTACTACTATTTCAAACCATTTGCAATGTTTTACAAAATACATAGCAAATATGAAAAGCTTCAAAACACTTTTTTTTAAACTTCTTCAATAAAATATTAATATACAAATTTATTCTGTACCAATCTTAAAATAGAAATCCTGAATTGCCAGTTTTTATGTTGCTCATGTATTTTTCTTTATTTAAATACTTTTAAATGAGATCAGTACCAATACAACATCTCCACCAGAATGGTATTTTTGTTATGCTTAATGAATCTACATGGGCACACCATCATCACCCAAGGTCCACACGTTTATGTTAGGGTTCACTCCTTGTGTTGGACGTTCTATAGTGTTGGCCAAATGCATAATGACATAAGTCCACCATTCTGGAATCACACAGAGTATTTTCACTGCCCTAAAAATCTGTTCTCCTCCTCTTTACCCCCCCCCCAAAGTCTTTGGCAACTAGATCTCTTTACTCTCTCTGTAGTTTTGCCATTTCCAGAATGTGATATAGTTGAAATCGTACAGTATGAAGCCTTTTTAGATTGGTTTCTTTCACTTAGTAACATGTATTTAAAATTCTTCCATGTCTTTTCATGGCTTCATAACTTATTTCTTTTAATCAAAATTTATTCATCCATTCACCTACTGAAGGACATCTTGGGTGCTTCCAAGTTTTGGCAATTATGAACACAGTGTCATAAGTATCCATGTGCAAGTTTTTGTGTGGATCTAAGTTTTTCACCTCCTTTGGGTAAATACCAGGCAGTATGATTGCTGGATTGTATAGCAAGGGTGTGCTTAATTTTTTAAGAAACCTGAGGACTGATGGATGAGGGGGGGCATGGGGGGGCACTTGTGGGGATGAGGACTGGGTGTTATATGGAAACCAACTTGACAATAAACTATTTGTTAAAAAAAAAAAAAAAAAAAGAAAAAAAGAGAAAGAAACCTCCAAACTATCCTCCAAAGTGGCTGTACCATTATCTTCATTTGTACTGCCTAAGGCAAACCTGGCTCACACTCAAAGGCAGCACTCACTGCCGAAAGAAATACAACACAAGCCACAGTGTTATTTTAAATTTTCTAGTGGCCCCAATAAAAAACTTAAAAAGAAATAGATGGAATTAGCTTGAATATATATTTAAAAAGTAAGATATATCTATAATATCATTAGAACAATAATCAGTATTAAGACACTTAGGAATTATTTTATTTTTTTTCCACACTATCTTTAAATTCTAGTATGTATTTTAGACTTACAGAACATCTCTGAATGGCTTCTTACACCTACCTTTGCCTCTCTGCAATCCACTCTCTACACAGCATCAAAATATCTTTCAGTTGTTTGAATGTCCCATGTTCCTTCTCAACAAACATCTTGGCACACTCATTCCTTCTACCTAGGATTCTCTCCCCAGCCCCACGCTTTCTTCTTTGCCTGGTCAAGTCCTGCTAATGCTCTCAATTCAATCATCACTTCCTCAGAGAAGTCTTCCCTGACTGTCTCCTCAACTATAAGTCTCCTGTCATATTCTCAGGGACAACAAAGTTCCTCTCATTTATATCATTCATCATCATGGATATTTGGTTACTCTCTGTTTCCTCCAGTAGAATATTAGCTCCATAAAGACAGACATTGTGTCTGCTCTGACACAGCACAGGATCTAACACACAGTAGGGGTTTGAGAAATATGTGCTGAATGAGTGCCAATAAAGGGATCTCAGATTAGATCTGTGTGCATGCACCATGATGTAAATAAACACAGGAATGTCTGTGCATAGTGTTGGAGAGTTCTTTTCTAAAATGACCATCATTTTTAAAAAATTTTAATTTTATATTAGAGAGAGAGCATGAACAGAGAAGGGCATAGGGAGAGAGAGAATCTTAAGCAGGCTCCACTCCCAGCACAGAGCCCAAGTTGGGGGCTCCATCCCACGACCCTCGGATCATGACCTGAGCCAAAATCAAGAGTCAGATGTTCAACTGACTGAGCTACACATATGCCTCTAAAATGACCATCTTTAAGAAAAGACTGCCATGTAACTACTGACTGACTGACACTGATGTGTCAGTGATGAAACTACTTGGTACAAATTTTACTTTCAAGTCTCATCATTACTCTTAAGTAAAGCTTTGAGTATGTCCTACCTACTTGGTTGCATGACATTTCTCCTTTTACAAACTGTAAACTCTTAGAGAAGAGAGAATGTTTTATTCACAGCCTAGAACAAAGAAACCTATAAACCAGTGGAGAGAATAGGACTTCAACTCTGAATCCCCTCCAGGGAGAATCATTATATTAAAGCTAAAATGGTGGGGGGAAATCTATTTTCTATGCTAAAGTGAGATACTGTTGTTTTCTGTATTTTATTCTTTCTCTAGTTGGGGTCCTTAGCAAAATACTATATTTTTACAAGATGCATCCATTAAAAAGGACTGTAATCAGCAGAGACTAAGCACTTGATACCAGTTGTATAGGCCTATTATTTCACTGCTCTGAAGCAGTTCTAATTAATAGTTTGTTGTTTTCTCTGGAAAGCAAACAGAGTGAAAAAAAATCCCTGGGTCAAACGGTACAATAATCAAGAGCCTGAATATACTTTTCTCTAGGAATTGAAAGGATCTCCTGAGAAATTCAGTAGACCTGTTTCACCAGGAGGAAATCTATTGCCAGCACTTTATTTACGGATCCTCTTATGCTCGTGTGATCTCTTCTTCCAAAAAAGTGGGCAGTTTCAAGTTTTGACATACTTCAGCCTGTTAACAGCAGGAAAACAACCTACCCATTTCAACTTAAAAAACATGTAGTCAGAAGTGGTCCTGAGCCAGTAAAGGCTGGGGAAACTTACCTCCTCTTTTCCTGATGTCCTCTTTAACTGGATCATGTGAAGTCGGCTAGGAAACAAAGCAAAAATGAAATCCTGCTGTCAGCCCCAAGGACATGTCACCTACTTGACATGGAGCTTAACTAGGATCTAAGTGACTTAGTTCTGTAGTATATTTCACACAACAATTGTCTGTTCCCAGGAGAACTAGCCTGAGGTCAGGCAACCAGGTAGTAAAGGAAGCTACCAATCTGGTTAAAAGGTATTTTGAAAATCTTTTATATATTGAATTTTTAAGGGTCTTGTCCCAAGAGCCCATGTTCTTTGCCATTATTTCCAATATAGTGTTTGTCTAGGTGGAAAAGGCTTTAGTCAAATCCAGGTACTTTCTTTGTGAATTCCTTTTTATTCTAGTTTTTCCTTTGTGCATTTAAAGTGTATTTTTTTATTATTGAAGTATATTTGACATAAAATGTATAAGTTTCAGGTGTACAAAAATATAGGGAAAACAAAAAAAGTCTCAAAATAGAGAATGTGCATTTTAAGTCTTAATATTGGATCTTAAAAGCTTTAATTATATTCATATGCATATTATTTTCTTGTCCAGAATTTTGCCCTTGAAACTCTTTGTTTCCAATTACATCCATAGCACTTCGGGTAACAATACCAATCCTCACACTTGTGTCTTGAAAGCATGGGTGGGACATGTCTTGTCCATTACACCTACATGTATGTTCTATTGGTGCAATAATATATAACCATGAACTTGGTCACTTAAAATTCTCTCACAGTTCTGAATGTATAAGTCTGGGCATAAGTCAAGGTGTCAATAGGGCTGCTTTCTTCTGAAGGTTCTAAGGAAGAATCTGTCTCCTTGCCTTTTCAACTTTTAGTGGCTCCCCCTCATCCTTGGCCTGTAGTCCCTTCCTCCATCATCAAATAGCATGATTCTGGTCTGTGCTCAAAGTATCGCATTGCCTTTCCCCCTGCTTGTCACAGCTCCCTCTGTGCATGATACCTGTAGTTATATTTAGAGTCCACACATTAGTCAGAATAATCCCTCCATCTCAAGAACTTTCATCGCACATTTACAAAGTCTCTTCTGCCTTATAAGTTAGCATGTTCAGTTTCCAGGGAGTAGGGCATGAACATCTGGAGAAGTCACTATTTAGCATACAATAAGACTCATACTCTTGATACATTTAATGTCATCCTTTGGTCCATTTATTTAAAACCAGCAACATACAAACCCCCAGCCAATATAAATCAGGCTCGCCTAAAACTCTATCAGTTCTTGGGTGGTAAGGGTCCCCATCCTAGGCTCAGAGTCAGGTTCTTCTAATGATGAGCCGGTAGATGCATCCTCCCCAACATATCATCCCATCACCCACAGATACAGCCCTCACCTGTGCCCCAGAACCCAGTATAATGCTGAAGGAGAGCTCCTGTAATCAAAAATAAACATTTTTTAAACAACAGGAAGAAAACAATTTCAGAATATAGATAGCTATGCAAAAACAAACAAACAGAGTAGCTCCAAGTAAGGCAACCACTAAGTAGGAGTACTTTATTGTTTGGGCTCTATTTTAATGGCACAGAAAAGAGGACAAAACTGAGCTCTTGAGCTGCTATTTTCCAGTGAGTAATTTTTTTAAATGTTTGTTTATTTTTTAGATAGAGAGTGCGAGGGGCAGAGAGAGAGGGAGGGAGAGCATCCAAAGTGGGCTCTGGATTGACAGCAGAGAGCCTGATGCAGGGCTTGAACTCACTAACTGTGAGATCATGCCCTGAGCCAAAGCCAGACACTTAACCAACTAGGCCACACAGGCAAAAATATTGAGTACTTTTTTAAGGCCCAAAATGACCTATGAAAAGGCAACATGAATTCACTACATCCTCTAGGTCGTTTCATGAACATGGAGGCACCTCTCTGTCTATTTATAATCCTTCAATGCCATCTAGTTCCCCTCCATTCCTAGGATTCTCCATACCAACACCAACATAACTGCTTAAAAGCAAAACAAAACAAAATTCCAAATATTCAGAGTAGTTCAATCTAGTCCTTAACAATCTTCTCAGAAAGGAGATCTTGAACATGAATTTAGGTGCTTTGCCAATACTTCAAAATGTAGTGCAGCAACTCCCTCTCTCATTTTGGAAGAGTTATTTTCATCCTGCTGTGCAATTTAACACATGGTGGTGCAAAATAGTTAACAGAAACTGGTTTCCATGTTCTGGAGGAAACAAACCTTGAAAGTAAATGCAACTTATTTTTAACCTCTATATGAAATTACTTCCTTAAGAAGGACTTAGGGGTGTCTAAAATGACCAAGATTTTTCTGGGCCACTTCTGATTATGCCTTATTTCAAGATGTCAGAGTATGGCTAAAATAAAAACGAAAAAGAATTCACTTACGAGGAGTTATATTTCATCAAACTCCTTGAGATACTGTCTCCCTACCACTCTTCTACTCTAACTTTTGTATCATTAATGGACACATTATCTTAAACTAGTCTCGTGCCAATTTCCTAAGGCACTGCTCTGAGCATCTTCCTGCAATTTTAATGCATTGATGACCATCATTATTCTTTCTTTATGGGATTTCAGCCAAAATTGAGCCCTTGTGACAATATTCCCATCTGAGCTAATGTGACTTAATTTTCCAAGTTGGCTTCATAAGGCAAAGTAGCAAGTGCTTTATTAAAATCTAGATAATAAAATTAGCCCATTTATCTACTAATTGTTTCCATCACATGATTAAATACATTTGTTATGCTAAAGTCCTATAAATTTTCCCAAGATAAAGTCAAATAACTATAAAAATTTAGGGCTCCTTCTTTTTTCAATATGCTAGACAGAATTTTAAAGCTATCACTTGGCACGTAGCCTAACATATAAACTGCTATTTAACCTCTAAGAGGTGACATTTATATTTTATAGGCTCAGAGTAGAAAGCTGGAAGATTAGAAACATTATTTTAAAAGATATCTTTGGGCTTTTAGAGAAAACTCAATTGGGCTAAATTAAGGTGCCTCCAAAGTTATAAGATAATTTTACTTTTATTTATTTATTTATGTATTTTTGGTGGGGGGTGGGCAATGGAAAGTGGAAAGATTATATCCAACTCCAGGTGCTTTTACTTCTAGAACTTTAATCTCGCACAAGTTGAGCAGCCTGGTCTGCAACCTTAGGAAATAGTAACAGGGTCAAATGAACCATAAGAAGCCAGTATTATAAATGGAACAACCCCACAGAAACAGGTCTTAACAGGATGAGTTCTAAGTATTTAGGTTTACTTCATCACTAATCTCGAAATCCTCACATGAGCTCAGTCCCAGAGCCAAATGAAATGATTTAAGTCTGTTTCTTTAGGGGAATGTCTGAATGAATATTTATTTGACTCAAAAATTTACCTCTTGCCACCCTATTCTGGAATCCTTCCATTCTTTCTAACCACTCAGAATCTCTGGAGACTGGCTCAGCCCCAAACAGTTTCACTAAGATGGGGCGAAGTTATCTTAGGTCAGGGATAGATTTATCGGTCGAGGAATAAGTAGTGAATTTCTGAAGAATTTTCAAGTCTAGATTCTCAGAGAACACAAACCAGGCAAACAGGATGTTTTCATCCATTCCTTAGTGAAAACCATTAAGTGCACTTCAGTGGTATGGGACTGCCATTCTAGAAAAAATCACAGCCCACGTGGTCCAGTCCACCCTCTTTTCTCTAGAGACTCGAGTATTGTGAAAAGACCCTTTCTGATTCCCAGAGAAAGCATTTTCTGCCTCTTACGAAAAGACTGCATGTTTTAGGAAACAGTGACAAATTGTCGCAAGGTTGCTACATGTCTTCAAAATGAGGGGATGATTTATTTTTTCTCTCTTAACTAGAACAATTGGTAATATAACAGAAACTCGGCAGTAGGTGAAAAATGGTGTAATCCCTGAATAGCATATGATGGGAAAGAAAAAAAAAAAGGTTTGTTGTTTTGTTTATTTTTTCTAGTTTAATTGCAGAAGTTGGTGTTCAACAAATTCCTATGCTTCTCAGTCCTGTGTGTTGCTGATTATAGGACTCAGAACTCTGAATTCAACTTGTTAGGACATAGAAAAATTGAAAATAAAAGGCTTAATCCTCCCTGTTAAAAATAAGAGAAGAGATACAACCTCATACCTTTTGTCATAGTATATTTTTAAATAAACATGTAAATTCTCTCTGCCCTTTTGAGACATGTGTAAACCGTTTTTTGTTTTTTTTAAAACTACCTTGCCCAGTTTACAACCCAGGAATGTCTTTCTCAAGGACCTGGGAATCATTGTTTTGAATCTCCTAGTCTCTATGGTTTTGGGGGGTGAGGAAGAGAGTGGATAGGAGCCTAACTAGGCAGTGCCACACTCCAAGGTGGAAAACTACCACCTCCCATAAGGATATGAGAAGTTTGTTTTCCTTTTGTATGATGCCAGTTAGCTAACACAGATGGTCAACCCAATTATCAGGTAAATTTAGAATGAACTATGTGTGACAAATGTGCTGTCCGGTCCTCTAACTTGAGGACTAGTTTATTGTTTATCTTGAGAACATATAGGGAATATTCTTGGCTTTAAAATCTGATTGACTATATAAGAGGGTGAAATTTCTCTCTTTGCAATTTCTTAGCAATTGATATGATGAACATCACGTTCTGGTTTAATACTTTTTTAATAGCAAAACTGTTTTTCTGTTTCTGTTGACTGTGTGGAGAGCTCTTCTGAGTTGGGAGAAAATTTGAGGGGTTTTCAATTATTTTTCCCCTACATTAAGACTTGTATCCCAAAATCCTAATGCAAACACCCTAGGCTTGGACACTTGGAATATAAACTAAAAAATCTAAAAAAAAAGAAAAAAAGAATACATTTCTTTTTATGTTTTCCTTTAGTTCTTGCTTCCTTTTAACCTTGAGACATTCTTTCCTATTAGTCTGATAAGTACTGCAAAATATAGCCTGTGTGATCATACTTCCTATAGCTGGGGTATGAGAGGGTCAGCAACAAGGGAATTTCATCTTTTTGAGAGGTAGGCAAGATGTAGGTTATTTTTTTTTTATTCCTCTGACTATTCACTACAATTCAAAAGTACTTCACACATTCTTTATTAATATGCACTAAAAAAATCTCTTAGAGTTTCATGTAATTCAAACATTCTGGCGTTATTTCTTTTTTTTTTTTTTTAAATGTTTCATTTATTTCTAGGAGATAGAGAGACAGCGTGAGCAGGGGAGGGTCCGAGAGAGAGCGAGTGACAGACTCTGAAACAGGCTCCAGGCTCTGAGCTGGCAGTCAGCACAGAGCCCGACGCAGGGCTCGAACCCACGAACCGCGAGATCATGACCCAAGCGAAAGTCGGACGCTTAACCGACTAAGCCACCCAGGCGCCCCCATTCTGGCGTTATTTCTAACCATAAACCCAATTTCTCCAAGATCACCAATCTGTGAAACAAATAATACAATGTTTTTCAAATTACACAATTTTATTTAAAAATTTTCAGAAATTATTGACTAAAACAATTTTTTTAAGTACCTCAAATTGCAGTGGCTCATAACTCTCATTTCCTAAAATGGTATATTAAGCCCCTGAAAGATTCACCTAACATTTGACAAAGGCCCAAGAAAGGAAACTAGCCAGTTACCAGAAGAGCAGAACAAATGAAACAAGTTCTCAAATATAGGGCAAAGTTATCATTTTCAGAACTGTGGCTGGTGGTAAGTTGGGTGAATCAGAATGGCCACCTAGCCCTCCTGCCCCATATCAGAGTAGGTCCTAGAGACCAAGGCAGGACTGCATCTGCGGAAAGAAGTAGAAAGGCCCCGGCCATTGGACAAGGATAGATCCAGACCATGAAAACTGTTCATTTATTCATTTTTTTTTATTATTACTTGCTATGGATCAGTCACTATTCCAGCTGCAGACAATTTAGAGAAGCAAATAAGGAAAGTCTCTGCTCTCATGGAGCTTTCTGTCTACTGGAGAAGAAAGATTACAAACAAGAAAACAAATCAGAAAATTTCAGATCATGCCAACTTCTTTGAAGTATGTAGGATTGTGATCTAGAGAATGGCAGGGAAGGAGAAGGGATCAGACTGGGTGACCAGAAAGGCTCTCTAAGGGGTGACCTCTGACTGGTGTCCGGAATAACCAAAGATAGCCCAACCACTGGGGAAGGCTGTAGGATGAGGGTTCCAGACACAGAGAAGAGCAGATTATGGGATGCCTGGATGGCTCAGTTGGTTAAGCGTCCAACTTCAGCTCAGGTCATGATCTCATGGTTTGTGAGTTCGAGCCCCACATTGGGCTCTGTGCTGACAGCTCAGAGCCTGGAGCCTGCTTCAGATTCTGTGTCTCCCCCTCTCTCTGTCACTCTCATACTCATGCTCTGTCTCTCTCTGTCTCTCAATAATAAGTAAACATTTTTAAAAATCAGATTAAAAGGCTTAATTAAGTCAAGGAGGAATTTGGCCTGCTTGAAATACGGAATTAAAAATCAGTCTGGATGACTAGAGGCAGGAGGCAGAGATGGAAAATGGAGCATGTAGGGTCCCATCAGCTAAACATCTAAATAGGACAAGAGGCATGGAGGATTTTAATTAGGGGAGTGATGGAATCTCATTTACACTTAAAAAAGATCTCTTTGCGGAGAATGGAGTATAGGTGGGTGTATTAGTTGACTCAGGCTACCATAACAAAATACAACAGACTGGGAGGCTTAAACAACAGAAATTTATTTTTCTTGTAGTTCTGGAAGCTGGAAGTTCAAGATCAATTTACCATCAGGGTGGGTTTCTAGTGAGGCTTCTCTTCCTGGCTTTCAGATGGCCACCTACTCACTCTATCTTCACGTGGCCTTTCTTCTGTGTGTCTTCTGCTTCTTATAGGGTCACCAGTCCTATTAGATTACGGGCCCATATTTATGATCTCATTTAACCTTACTTACCTCCCTAGAGACCCTATCTTCAAATACAGTCACATTGGGGGTTAGGTCTTCATCATAAAAATTTTACAAGGGTACAATTCAGTCCATAACAATGGCAAGACTGGAAGCTCTTATGTAGGTCCAAATGAGAGTTGAGTGTGTTTTGGATTTGAGGAAAAACAGTGAAAATAGGTAGAAATTGACATTCTGGATATTTTTTCAGCAGAGAAGCTGATAGGTGCTTTCAGTAATGTAAAAATGAAGAAATGAGGCAAAGAATAATCAGAAATAACACATAGTTTGCTGACTGAGAAAATGAGTGGACCTTTACTTACTTTTTATTTGAGGAATTCCCCTGCAATTATTCTTCTTCCCATAACACATTTGTTACATTCCATTATATTCACTTTTCTACCACAATGTTTTTCTTTGTCTTCCTCAAATTTTATTTTATAGCATTCTTGATCAGAAAGCCTCTGGCCAGAACTGTTATTTATTTTCAGTCTTGCTAGAAGTTTCCTTTCCTTGATTCTTGGTTCTGATGGGGATGAGCGCAAATCAGTCTTCACAAATCCCAGTGTGACCTTTTTTTTTTTTTTTTTTTTTAGAAAAAAAAAGTTTATTTATTTATTTTGAGAGAGAACATGAGTGACTTGGGGATGGGCAGAGAGAGGGAGAGAAAGAATCCCAAGCAGTCTCCGCACTGACAGCAGTAGGCCCAAAGTAAGGCTAGAACTCACAAAATCATGAAATTACGACCTAAGCCAAAATCAAGAGTCAGATGCTTAACCAACTGAGCTGCCTAGGTAACCCCAGAGTGGCCTTTCTTAGAAGCAAATATGATTATATTATCTCCCTGCTTAAAATTATTTAATGACTCTGTATAGGTTTCAGGCTGAAGTGCAAGTTCTTAGCTTAGTCACCAACACCCTCTGAGATTCGCCCCCTCCCATTTCCCATCTCCTTTTCCAAACCCTCTAATGACTCCAGCTATGGCAAAATACTTGAGGTTCCAGGAACAGAGGACTTCTGTCTGTAAACATGTTATGTCATCACCCTGGAATGTCCTTTCCCACATTGTATCTAGCTAGCTCAGCTTAAGACACATCTCTGGAAAATTTCTATAAACCCCCAGTCAGAATTAATGAGTCTCCATGTCCTCAAAGCAGTCTGGGAATAGCACTATTATATCTGTTATTACTCTGTGTATTATCAGATTTACTTCTCTGCTCCGCTTTAGGCTAAAATCCATTTCTTAAAAGAAATATGTCTTATTTATTTTTGTATTTTTTTTTGCAACTAGCATAAGGTAGATAGTTCATAAATGTTGATGAACAATCAGTAAATACATGAGTCTGTATAAAAGCAAGCCATAGTCCATGCCATCTATAAATCCACCCATCAATTACCTAAGCTCTCTTTCACTTTCCAAAAATCCAACTTTTAACTAAAAGATCTGAAAATACTATCTCCTCAAATCCACCAATTATCACATACAGAACACAGTGCTTTTTTCCAGGTTCTTCTCTTGGCATCATTCGCTCACTTTGGAGTTAGGAGTAGGCAGCAGTTCTAGCAGCTTGATGAGTCCGAAGATACTGATTAATCTTATCGCAGACACTCAGCCCAGAACAACCAACGCTGAGCATCAACATATCAGAACCACACAAAGTGGCAACTCTTCCTCTGGGGCCAGGACCAAGAATTTCAAACAGAACCTGTTTCTTCTTGTTATTGTTTATCATTTCTTTATTTTCTAGACAATATTCTTGCCTTTGTAATATTCTTTCCTTGCATAACTATACTATTCTTCCTTTTCCATCACAGTCCTGATTCTCTCTTTGTCTCTTTCAGGCGGGTCCCCTTCTTAGATAATGTCTTACATCCCATCTAAGAAATTGTTTTCACTATTGTAACATTTTTGGAGGTTATATTGTATGTATGTATGTATATATATATATATATATATATATATTATGATGAGTGTACTCTTTTATTTAATGATTATTTTTTTGGGAAGGGTAGGGGCAGAAAGAGAGGGAGACAGAGGATCCCACAGGCTTTGTGCTGCCAGCAGAGAGACTGATACGGGCCTTGAAATCACAAACCATGAGAGCTGAAGTCAGACGCTTAACCAACTGAACCACCCAGGCACCCCGATGAGTGTACTCTTTATCCTCCATCCTCTATTTCCCCCTTCTGGCTACTCTTCTCTGGTAACCATCAGTTTGTCCTCTATAGTTAATAGTCTGTTTCTTGGTTTGCCTCTCTCTCTCTTTTAGTCTTACACCCTCTAGGTGTTGTTGTTGCAAATGGAAAGATTTTATTATTTTTATGGCTAAATAGTATTCCACTGTGTATATGTATGTGGTGTGTATATATGTGTATGTATGTATGTATGTGGTATGTACATGAGTGCATGTGTGTGTGTATCTCACATAACCTTTATCCATTGATCAATTGTTGAATACTTAGGCTGCTTCCATAATTTGGCTATTGCAAATACTGCAAGAAACATAGGATGCATGTATCCTTTTGAGTTAGTGTTTTTGCATTTAGGGGATAAATATCTACTAGTATAATTATGGGGACATAAAATAGTTCTAGCTTTATTTTTTGAAAAAACTCCCTACTGTTTTCCACAGTGGTTGCACCAGTTGATATTCCCACCAACAGTGCAAAAGGGTTCCTTTGTTCTACATCCTCACTAACACTTGTTTCCTGTGTTTTTTATTTTACCTTTCTGACAGGTGTGAAGTTATATCTCATTGTGGTTTTTATTGACATTTCCTTGATAATGAGTGATGTTGAGAGTCTTTTCATGTATCTGTTGGCCATCCAGATGTCTTCTTTGGAGAAATGTCTGTTCATGTCTTTTGCCCATTTTTTAATTGGACTATTTGTTTGGGGGTTATAGAGTTATATGAGTTCTTTATATATTTTGAATACTAACCCTTATCAGATATGTCATTTGAAAATATTTTCTCCCATTTAGTAGGTTGCTTTTCTTTCAGTTTTGTGCAGAAACTTTATTTTGATGTAGTCCCAATAGTTCCTTTTTGCTTTTATTTCCTCTGCCTCAGGAGACATAGCTAGAAAAATTATGCTATGGCCAATATCAGAGACATTACTTCCTGTGCTCTCCTCAAGGATTTTTATAGTTTCAGGTCTCACACTTAGGACGCTAGTCCATTTTTAGTTTATTTTTGTGTATAGCCTAAGAAAGTGGTTCAGTTTCATTATTTTGCATGTGGCTGTCCAGTTTTTCCAACACCATTTGCTGAACAGACTTTCTTTCCTCCTTTGTCAATTTCCTCTGTTGTCAAAGATTTATTACCCACATAATCATGAGTTTATTTCTAGGTTTTCTGTTCTATTCTATTGATCTGTGTTTCTATTATCATGAAAGTACCATATTGTTTTAATTACCACTGCTCTGTAGTATAACTTTAAATCTGAAATTGTGCTACTTCCAATTTTGATTTTCTATTACATGATTGCTTTGGCTATTTGAGGTATTTTGTGGTTCCATAAAAATTTTAGGACTGTTAGTTCTAGCTCTGTGAAGAATGCTGTAGGTATTTTGATGGGGATTGCATTAAATGTGTGGCCTGCTTTGGGTAGTATAAACATTTTAGCAATGTTTATTCTTCTAATCCATGATGATGGAATGTCTTTCCTTTTCTTTGTGTCATCTTGAATTTCTTTCAACAGTGTCTTACAGTTTTTAGAGTACAGGTCTTTTGCCTCTTTGGTTAAGTTTATTCCTAAATATTTTATTGTTTTTGGTGCAGTTATAAATATAATTGTTTCCTTAATTTCACTTTCTGCTGGTTCATTATTAGTACGTAGGAATGCAACAGATTCTTGGACATTGATTTTGTATCCGAATTTATTTATCAGTATGAGTATTATTTTGGTAGAGTCTTTAGGGTTTTTTATATATAGTATCATGTTATCTGCAAATAGAGTTTTACTTCTTCCCTACCAATTTGGATGCTTTTTATTTCCTTATGTTGTCTAATTACTGTGGTGAGGACTTCCAGTACTATGTTGAATAAAAGTGGTGAGAATGGATATCCCTATCTTGTTCCTGATCTTAGGGAAAAGTTCTAAGTTTTCACCATTGAAATTGATGTTGGCTCTGGGTTTTCATATAAGGCTTGTATTATATTGAGATATGTTCCCTCTAGACCTACTTTGCAGAGGATTTTTATCATGAATGGATGTTGTACTTTGTCAAATGCTTTTTCTGCATCTGTTGAAATGACCATGTTTTCTTTCCTTTCTCTTAGTGATGTAATGTATCATGTTATTGTTTGGCAAATATTGAACCACCTTGCATCCTGGGAATAAATCCCATTTGGTTATGGTGAATGATTTTTTAAATATATTGTTTGGACTTTGCTAATATTTTGTGGAGGATTTTTGCATATATATTCATGAGAGATATTAGCCCATGGTTCTCTTTTATGTGATTGCTTTATCTGATTTTGGTATCAGGGTGATATTGGCCTCATAGAATGAAGTTGGAAGTTTACCTATCCTCTTGCACTTTTTGGAATAATTTGAGAATAAGTATAACTCTTCTTTAAAGTCTTAGGAGAATTCGCCTGTGAAGCCATCTGGTCCTGGACTTTTGTGTTTTGGTAGTTTTTTGATTACTGATTCAATTTGATTGCTGATAAACAGTGTGTTCAATTTTTCTATTTCCTCCTGCCTTACTTTCAGTAATTTATAGGTCTCTAGGAATTTATTCATTTCTTCTAAGTTGTCCATTTTGTTGGTATAAAGATTTTTATAAAATTCTGTTAAAATTGTACTTTTGTGATGTTGGTTGTCATTTCTCCCCTTTAATTAGTGATTTTGTTTATTTGGGTCTTTTTCTTTCTTGATGAGACTTGCTAGAGGTTTATCAATTTTGTGCATCTTTTCAAAAAACAAGCTCCTGGTTTCATTGATCTGTTCTATCATTTTTGTTTCTTTGCTTTTCATGTTTTTTGTTGTTGTTGTTTTGTTTTGTTTTATGTTTTAGATCTTTTATTTCTGTTCTAGTCTTTATTACTTCCTTCCTTTTGCTGAGTTTGGGTTTTATTTGTTCTTTAACTAGCTCCTTTAGGTACACAGGTTGTTTATTTGAAATTTTTCTTGCTTCTTGAAGTAGGCCTGTATGGCCATAAATTCTCTTAGAACACCATTTGCTGTATCCCAAAGATTTTGGACCATTGCATTTTTTATTTTATTTCTCTCCATGTAATTAAAAAAAAATTATTATGTGATTTCTTGATCTTTTCATTGTTTAGTAGCATGTTATTTAACTTCCATGTATTTTTGCTCTTTCCAATTTTTTCCTGGAGTTTTTAGTTTCACAGCATTTATATGTATCAGAAAAGATACAGATACATGGTATGACTTCTTTTTTTTTTTTTTTTGAGACTTGTTTTGTGGTCCAAGATGTAATCTCTCCTGGAGAATGTTTAATGTGTACTTGAAAGAATGTGTATTCTGTTTTAGGAAGGAATATTTTGAATATATCTGTTAGGTCCATCTGGTTCAGTTTGTCATTCAGAGCCACTGTTTCCTTGTTGATTTTCTGTTTGCATGATCTGTCCATCATTGTGAGTGGGGAGTTTAAAGTCCCCACTATTAATGTATTACTCTTGATTAATTCCTTTGTTATTAACTGTTTTATGTATTTGGGTACTCCTATGTAGGATGCATAAATATCTACAATTTCTAGATCTTCTCCTTGGATTGTCCTCTTTATTATTATATAGTGTCCTTCTTTGTTTCTTGTGACAGTCTTTGTTTTATAGACTATTTTGTCTGATATAAATATTGCTACCCTAGCTCTTTTGACATCCGTCTGTGTGATAAATATTTCTTTGTCCCCTCACTTTCAATCTGCAGGTGTCTTTAGGTCTAAAATGAGTGTCTTATAAGTCATATATATGGGTCTTGATTTTTTTTTATCCACTCTGTCACCCTTTGTCTTTTGATTGTAGTGTTTAGTCCATTTATATTCAAAGTAATTATTGATGTGTTTATTGTTATTTGTTTTGTGGTTGGTTCTGTAGATTTTCTCTGGTCTTTTCTCCTCTCTCTTTCATGGTTTGTTGGCTTTCTTTAGTGATAATCTTAGATCTCTTTCTCTTTACTCTTTTCATATCTATTACTGGTTATGGATTTGTGGTTACCATTAAGTTTGTACATAACATCTTCTGCATATAGCAGTCTACATTAAGTTCATGGTCAGTTAAGTTTAAACCTATTCTTTATTCCTCCCCTAACTCACATTTTCAGTATATGGTGTCATATTTTACATCCTTTTATTTTATGAATCCCTTGACTGATTTTTATAGAAATGCTATTTTTACTGCTTTTGTGATTTTTATTTTAATACTCCTACTTATGATCTTTCCTTTGTATTCAAAATGTTCCCTTTAATATGTCTTATAGGGCAGGTTTAGTTTGTGAAACTCTTACTCCTTTCAGTGTGAATAATAGCTTGCTGGATAGAATATACTTGGCTGCAGATTTTTCCCTTTGGTCACTTTGAATACATCATGCTTCTCCATTCTGGACCACAGAGTTTCTGCTGAAAAATCTACTCATACCCTTAAGGGGTTTCCTTCACACACTACTGCCTTCTTTTCTCTTGCTGCTTTTAAAATTTAATTATTTTTTACAATTTTTTATTTTTTTTACAATTTTTTATTTTGTTGCCATTTTAATTACTATATGTCTTGGTGTATACCTCCTTGGGTTGAATTTTTGTGGTGATCTCTGTGCCTCCTGGATCTGGATATCTGTTTCTCCTCCAGTTTAGGAAAGTTTTCAGCCATTATTTCTGCAAACAAATTTTCTCCTTTTTTCTCTCTTCTTCTGATATCCTTGTAATGTGAATGTTACTATACTTATTGTAGTCACTGAGTTCTCTAAGACTATTCTCAATTTACACTATTTTCTTCCCTCTCCTTTGCTCAGCTTGGTTACTTTCCATTACTTTGTCTGCCAAGTTGTTAATTCATTCCTCTGCTTCATCTGTCCTGCTATTTTTTTGATCAAATGTATTTTTAATTTATTGTGTTCTTCATGTCTGATTGGTTCTTTTTTATCTCTTTGTTAAGGATCTGATGTCCTAAGCTCTTATCTTCAAGTCAGTGAATATCTTTATGATTATTACTTTAAATTCTCTATTAGGAATATTACTTATACTCATTTCATTGCTGTGGTTTGTTTCTACTCTTTCATTTGGGAGATATTTCTCTGTCTCCTCATTTTGTCTAACTTTCTGTGTATGTTTCTCTGTGTTAGGAATGTCAGGGACTTCTCTTGTTCTTAACAATAATAGCCTTTTGAATAAGAGGTCCTGAAAGCACAATGTCCCCTATTCCCCAAGGCCTGGCACTTCAGGGCGTATCTCCTGTGTGTGTTGCATGTGTTCTGCTGTTGAGTCTTGGCCTCTTTTTTCCTTCAGTCCATTTGTCTACAGAGGTTCTCTTTGTCTATTGTGATCAGTGTTTGGTCCCCAGTAGGGGTGAGGCACATTTTAAACAAAGTGTTTGATGATCTATTTGTGAAAGAAGATCTGCCACTGCCACCACCAGAAGTGAGGTCTCACAGAAAATGCACAAGTCAGGAAATGTGGTATGGGCAGGATTTTCACCAATCTCCTAAGGTAGGGTACCACAGTACAGGGACTAATGGGAAGGTAACTGGAGAAGGTGGATCTGCTGAAGTGCGAGGGGGGGGTGAAGCTCGGTGTAAGCAAGTTAGGGAAAGACTGTCAGTCCTCCAATCATTCTCTCTGTTGGTCATTGTTTATGCTGGGGAGCAGGGGAAGGAAATGGCACCTTCCAGCTCCTTTTTTTCTGAAATGGTCTCCCATGATCCCTGTCTCTTACAGCCATACTCTGAGATGAAAATATCATCCTTCCTCATGTCCTTTCCTGGTATGTTTCAAACTGCTAGTTCTGTGCTGTATCTGCATAGGCTGCTTGTCGGGCTGTCTCTTTAAGGGCAGGGACTCTACTTCCTAATGTCCTTGGGGATCTTCCAGAGCCAAGCACACTGATTTTTAAAATGTAAGACTTTAAATCCTACTGCTTGTAAGAACTCATGCTATTTGGCTCTTCTCACTTTCAAAGGCAAATATTATGGGCATTCATCCTCCTCATTCATGGAGTCCCTGGTATGAAAGCCTGTTTTCAACCCTTCTCCATGCCACTAGATCCTCCCTACCATGGATGGCTACGGTCCATCCCATGTCTTTACCTTTCTTATTTCCTTTAGTGTGGCTTCTTCTCCACCATTTAGTTGTGGAGTTTGTTCTGCCAGTCTTTGGATTGTTGACTGGGTTATTTACACTGATGTGGCTATTATCTAGTTGTATCCATAGGAAGAGATGAGCTTAGAGTCTCCTACTTTGCCATCTTCCCAGCCAACCCCATTTAGAAATGTTTCATCCTCTCTGAGAATCCAAATTACTCAAGTTCTTCTGTCTCCTCAAGTAGAAAATAAACAGGGTACAATTTATAGCACACATAACTGGTAAATATTTCAGGTAATAAGACAAATGCTGTTCATTAGAATAATTACCTCAGTGGCCAAATTTTCTGGAAAACAAAATGGAATCACTTGGGAAATACTCCCTAAACTTGGCATGGAATACTACTTGCCCTTTTGTTTCTTGGCTTCTATGGAATTGATTTTCTTGATCTCTTCTGAGGTGACTATAGTCCCTGGATGTTATAAGGCAAGCTACACTGACCTTCTAGAACCTGTTGTTGTCATATACTGTGCCAGATGGTATGTGTCTTTCTTATTTGATCTTCAGGGATTTTTTTACTTTGGCTTTAAATTATTACTTTGAATTAAAGGAAAATGTATTTTATGATTGTTAAGTTTTCAGGGACTATTATATTTTCATAAACCATGCACTACATTTATCATATTTTTACTGCTCTTCCTCAGTTTGTCCAGCAAACAGAGCACAAAATTTCCCCTTAATCCTAACAAGAACAGATATCAATTGCAAATATTATTTATGTCATCCTTCCTTTTGGAAGAAAAACACTTTTATTTTGAAAGTAATGGTATCAAATGTCAGTTCTAATGGAATCAGATGTCAAGTTTCAGTTAATATTTGACATCAAGAAGCATTTTTACCTGAATTTTATAATAGCTAATTTTAATATGTTGGTATTTTTAATATTCTAGAAAATATATGTGCTTCAAGATTTGTCAGTGCTTTACATCTAGAAACCTCTTCAGTCTTTAGTTTTGGAATTGGAATATTTCCTGAATAAGTGACTTTCTCTCATCTGTAATTCATAATTATCCCAGGAGAGGTGTTCTAAATTCATGATCAGCAACCCAAGTACATATGCATACTAAGTGAGAAACAGAGCAACCTCAAAGAGGAATGGGAGACTCTAGAGATTAACACTATACAGTCTTGTGTCTGAACCACGTCCACCACCTGTTCACCAGGCCTTGGTGCTGCATCTCCAGGGAGCAGGAAACACCACCACCTCCCTCAACAATTCCACTATATTCTGCCCCACCATTACAGAATAAGCTACCCAGTAGATCTGGCCTAGGAAGAATGCCTATAAACTGTACATATAATTCAGCACATTAGTCCTAAATATTATAGGACCAATTTTCATTCATTGAATCCAACAAAGAGCTACAATTTATATTCTGTTTGAGAGTTTCTTCTTTAGATAATAAATTCTTGAGACCAAAGACATTGTCACTTTCACATTGTCTGTCCACAGCCTTGCACTCCGAAATTATTGCTCTCTCAGTTATGCCCAGCTACCTCATGTAGGAACTGAGAGACCCACTACCTCTCTAATGTACTCTATGCCTTCTCAGAAACCATCCTTGCTCCTCCAGGCAGGCCAGACTCTGCTCTTTTCTGTACCTGCTTAGGTATCCAGAAAGATTTCCTTTTACAGGGTTTATCTCCTTGCTTTCTCATCCAAGCTGCTCAATTGATTTGGACCTTTTAGTATTCTAGTAAAAGATGAAGATAGAGGACTTAATCTATCTTCTGTCCTCTGGACTTGTTCCCTGCAAGTCAAGCCAAGGAAGGGATTTAGCAATCGTCGAGTACGCTCTGATCTCTGCAGAAATGTTCTGGGCTCTTCTGCTTACAGCTTCCAGAATCTTTGTGATGCTCTGGCCATTGGCCAAGCTTCAGCAAAGTGTGAAAGAAAAATAATTGCATAATTTACAATTCTTCAGGATATGTGTAGGAAGCCTCTGCATAGTAAGCAGATGCTTATCAAGTGCTTAGTATATACTACGCTGTTACAATTTCTTGTCCTGGGTAGAATTTGTTTTTAAATACCTAAATTCTTTAAAGTTCTTAGCTGTCAAGTATTTGATGGAAGAGGATATATAAGTTGAAATTGAACTGGCACCATTGACAAGTTGTCCTAAAGTGAGCCTTTCTTTCCAGGGTGGTTTCATTCAGATATAGGGTTTGGCAATAGAGGGGGCACTGCTAAGCTCTAGCCCAGCATCAGGCACACTGTGCTAATGCTGTTGCAGTGTCTCCAGGCTACAGGAGCCCTGGAGCTACATACTTTCTGTAAGCACCAGGACTTTCTCAGAACACAGAAATGTGGAATGCTGATAGCCAAGAGTTGTTCAGGGCTCCACTGCAGGACTTGTAGAGCATTTCTCTTCTTTCCTTGTTCTTATTTTAGCATCCAAACCTGCCCCTTCCACCCCAAATTACAACCTCTGCACCCCAGAGGGCATTGGTGAACAGCCATGCAGAAGGATCCCACACAAATTCATAAACAAATATGTTCAGGGGCAGGGCAAGATACTTTTTCAAGTAGATCCTTTCCAATCCATCTTTCCTCATGGTCAGAAAAATCATCTACAGTCATCTTTCATAGGAAGACTAGCTGTAGGCAGATTCATTATGAGGAATGATGTAAGGGGGATTGTTTTGTTCAATTCTTAGTTGAAAAACAGGGCTTTTCTGAGGTTAATCTGCTTGATAGGGACTTCTGAAAATACATCAAAGCCTTCAAGTGACATTTAAACTAATGTGTCTTTGCTTGACTTAAGTCAAAGCAGCATACATTGCTGAGAGCTATAGCTCCAGTGCAGAAACTGTTTCTGGAAGTCCCTCACTAAACAACTACAGAAAGTACCAGATATGCTTAGATGACGTCACTGGGACCCGTAGGAGAAAAAGGATCCTGGAATAAAGCCAGATACAATTTTTATATCCATACTATTGTGGAATGTTCCCAGTGAATGAGAGAACAGAATCCTGCAAGACCCTACAACTTGAGTGCTGTTGGCACACAATGTGGACTTAAGCTCTTGACAATGTTTAAAAAGAAAAGAATAACAAAGCAGAAAAGAAAACATTTAAAAGCTACAAGAACTCAGAAGACTCAAAATTTAGTAAGCTCAGGATAGGGAAGTGTGACATGAGATCAAGCTTCAGGATAAACAACTAAGCCAAACATTCCATTAGATAGAAATTAAAAAGTGAGAAAAATCCCAGAAGTCCAAAACAAAGGTAGAACTAGATATATGTCACAAAATATTTAGGAGAAAAAGTTTATTTTTTTCCTGAAAAAAAATTTGTATGTTACCTTCAAATAAACTTATTTACAACTTGCTTTCTAAATATACCAAACTTGTTATTTTTATGACCAAATGAATTATTAATCACAATTCAGTTAGCTAGACTAGGGGTTGGCAAACTGTTCCTGAAAAGGGCCACATAGTAAATATTTTAGTTTTTGTGGGCCTACTGTCTCTATTTCAACCACACAACTCTGTTAGTGTGGCACAGTAGCAGCCATAGACATTTGTAAACAAATGGCATGGCTGTGTTCCAATAAAACTTTATTTACAAAAACAGATAACAGACTAGTTTTGTCCTGTGGCTACTGCTTATGGACCCTTGAATTAGATAAATAATTCAGACCTGTACAAGTAACACCAAAAAGTACTTTATATATTTAATTGTTTTCAATATTCAGATTTATCCAAATATCCTCACTTCTTCCTTTTTTTAAAAATTTGAGTATAGTTGACACGTTTTATTAGTTTCAGGTGTAAAACATAGTAATTTAATGAGTTTACACATTATGCTTTGCTCACCACAAGTATAGCTACTCTCTATCACTATACAATGCTATTACAGGGTCAGTGACTATATTCATTATGTTGTATCTTTTATTCCCATGAAATATTCATTTCATAATTGGAGGCCTGTATCCTACTCCTCTTCACCCGTTTTGCCCATCCTCTCACTCACTTCTCTATAGAAACCATCAGTATGTTCTCTGTATTCTGGGTCTGATTCTGCTTTTTGTGTTTTCCATTTAATTTGTTTTAGATCCAAATATGACTGGAATCATACAGTATTTGTCTTTCTCAGTCTGGCTTATTTTGATTAGAATATGCTGCACATCCATCCAGTTGTTCCTAATGGAACAGTCTCATCTTTTTGATGGCTGTGTAATATTCCCTTGTATGTGTATACCACATCTTCCTTACCTAGTTGTCCATCAGTGGACACTGAGGTTGCTTCCATATCTTGGCTATTGTAAACATACCGCAGTAAGCATAGGGGTGCAGTGTCTTTGGTATCAGAGTAATGCTGGTCTTGTAAAATATATTTGGGAGATTTCCTTACTCTTCTATTCTTTTGGGATATTTTAAGGAGAATAAATATTAACTCTTCTTTAAATGTTTCCTAAAATTAACTTGTGAGTTTACCTGATCTTGAACTTTTTTTTTTTTTTGGTAGTTTTTGGATAACTGATTCAATTTCATTACTAGTAATCAATCTATTCAATTTTCTATTTCTTCCCCATTCAGTTTAGAAGATGGTATGTTTCGGGGCGCCCGGGTGGCTTAGTCGGTTAAGCGTCCGACTTTTGCTCAGGTCATGATCTCGCTGTTCGTGGGTTCGAG
>NW_024081362.1:825902-840511 GCF_003009895.1 Hyaena hyaena | reverse complement strand
TTACTTCTTTTTTTTTTTTTATTTTTTTTAAATTTATTTCTGAGAGAGAGAGAGAGAGAGAGAGAGGCAGCATGAGCACGGGAAGGTCAGAGAGAGAGAGGGAGAAACAGCATCTGAAGCACCTATTATTATTACTTCTTGATTGCCTCATTGACCCATTCCATTTGTAGTTTAGTATCATGTTTAGCCTCCATGGGTTTGTGTTTTTTTCCATTTTTTTCTTTTACTATATAAATAATTCAAGTTAGTTAACATATAGTGTAGTATTCAACTTAGTTAAGTTAGTTAAATTCAAGTTAGTTAACATATGGTATAGTACTGGTGTCAGGAGGAGACTTTAGTGATTCATCACTATCACTTACATAAAATATCCAGTGATCATCCCAAGAAGTGCCTTCCTTAATGCCCATCACTCATGTGGCCTATTCCCCCACCAACTCACCTCCAGCAACCTTGTATGTTCTCTGTATTTAAGAGTCTCTTTTGGGGTGTCTCCCTCTGTTTTTATCTTATTTTGCCTTTTCTTCCCCTATGTTAATCTGTTTTGTTTCTTAAATTCTACATATGGGTGAAATCATATGATATTTTTTTCTGACTTATTTTACTAGCATAATACACTCTTGTTCCATTTAGTTTTTCTTGTGATTGATTTCTAATTTCATATCATGTGGTCAGAAAAGATGTATGGTATTATTTTAATCTTAAGTTTCTAGAGGCTTGTTTTGTGGCTTAACATGTGATTTGCTCTGGAGAATGTCCCATGTGCACCTGACAAGAATGGGTATTTGGTTGTGTTTGGATGGAATGTTTTGAATGTTCTGTTATGTCCATTTAGTCTTACGTGTCATTCAAAGGCAGTTTCATTGTTGATTTTCAATCTGAATGATCTATCCATTGATATAAGTGAGGTATTAAAGTCCTCTGTTCTTATTATCCTGTCATCAATTTCTCTCTTCATCTCCATTAACATTTGCTTTATATATTTAAAAGTACCAATCTTGGGTGTGTAGACTTTTAAAATTGTTACATCTTCTTGTTGTACTGATTCCTTTTATCATTATGAAATGCCCTTCTTTGCCCCTTATTACAGTCTTTGTTTTAAAGTCTATTTTTGGGGGTCTATTTTCATGGTAAATATTTTTCCATACATTCACTTTTAGTCTGTATGTGTTTTTAGGTCTGAAGTGAGTCTCCTGTAGGCAGCATATAAATGGGCCTTTTATGTTTACTCATTCCACCAACCCCTGTCTGTTGATTGGAGCATTTAGACCACTTACATTTAAGTAATTATTGATAGGTGTGTACTTATTTGCATTTTGTTTTTCTTTGTTTTTCTGGTGGTTTTTGTAGTTCTTCTCTGTTCCTTTACTCTTCTTTTGAGTTGGATGAATTTCTGTAGTGTTATGTATGGCTTTTTTTCTCTATTTTTTGTATCAATTATAAATTTTCCATTTTTGTTTACCTTAAGGTTTATACATAACATTCTAAGTAAATAGCAGTCTTCATTAAGTTGATGGTCATTTAAGATAAAATACATTCTAAAAAAGAAAAAGAACTTCCTCTTTATAACTATCCCCTCCACATTTTATGTATATGCTGTCATACTTTATATTTTTATTCATAATTTTCCTATATCTAATTATGGCCATTTCTTTTCCTCTTCTCTTCTTATAGAAGTGAATTTAACGCTTCTTATAAGACTGGTTTAGTGGTGATTATCTCCTTTAACTTTGTTTTTCTGAGAAACTATCTCTCCTTCAAATCTGAATGATAAGCTTGCTCTGTGTTCTTGATTGTAGGTTTTTTCTTTCAGCATTTTGAGTGTATCATGCCACTGCATTCCAGCTTTCAAAGCTTCTGCTAAAACTTCGGCTGATGACCTTGTAAGTTTTGCCTTGTAGATAACTTTTTGCTTCTCTAATGCTGCTTTTAATATTCTCTCTTTAACCTTTGACATTATGTGTCATGGTGTGGACCTCCTTGGGTTCATCTTGTTTGGAACTCTGTGCTTTTTGGAATTAGATATCTATTTCCTTCTCTACTTCAGGGAAGCTTTCAGCTATTATTTCTTCAAATAATTTTATTACCCCTTTCTCTCTTCTTTTGAGACCCCTACAGTGTCAATGTTTGATGTTGCTCGAGATCTATCTTCATTTTTTTAAATATTTATTTTTTGACAAAGAGAGAGCAAGTGAGCAGGGGAGGGAGAAAGAGAGGAAGACACAGAATCTGAAGCAGTTCCAGGCTCTGAGCTGTCAGCACAGAGCCTGACACAGGGCTCGAACCCACAGACCATGAGATCATGACCTGAGCCAAAGTCAGATGTTCCACAAACAGAGCCAGCCAGGTGCCCCTATCTTCATTTTTTAAAATTCTTCTCTTTTTGTTCCTCAGTTTGTGTCCTTTCCATTATGTTGTCTTCCAGATCACTGATACATTCTGCATCCTCTAATCTACTGTTGGTTTCCTCTGGTAGGGTTTTCATTTCAGTATTGTATTCTTCAACTCTGATTTGATCTTTTTAGTATTTCATTCTCTTTACTGAGCTCTACTCTTTTTTTCAGCCCATTAAGTATCTTTATTATCATTACTTTAAATTTTTATAAAGCATATTGCTTATCACCATTTCATTTAGTTATTTTTCAGGAATTTTTTTCTTCTTCTTTTGGAACATATATCTCTGTTGCATTTTGTCTCTTTGTGTTTCTATGAATTAGGCAACATACCAATTCTCCTAAATTTAAGAGAATGATCTTGCATTTAGTCATCCCCCATGTAGACTGCATATGTTTAGTGGCTTTTCCTTGCTGGCTGGAGTTGTGGCTGGTGTGGGCTGCAGGTCTTGGGGATTTACAGGTAATGGGCACCATGTCCAGCTAAAGTTGAATTCAATGCAGGTTAGGGTGTCCCAGGGTTCTAAGTACTGAGGGCACCTTAGCAGGACAGGTGAAGCTGAAATAAATACAAACTGGGGTATCCTAGTGTGTTCTGCTCTGTGGAGGAGGTACCTTGACAGGGTAGCTGATGCTGAGGCAGTGTGTGGGCTGGGAGGTTCCTGAACATTCTGCGCAGAGGGTTCCTTGGTAGTATAGCTGAACCTGAAGTGAGTCCAGGGGTATTCCAGGACTCTCCATACAGAGAGTGCCCTTAAAGGGTGACTGGAACCAACATGGGCACAAGTAGAAGGTCCTGGGGCACTCTGTACATACAGCTAAAACTAAAATGGGTACAGTCTGGTATGAACTATGGGCTCTCCAGACAAAATATGCCCTGGCAAGAACAGCTCAAATAGTTGCTAGCCAGGCTGTTCTTGGGATCTCTCCTCTGAGGGTGACATGGAGGGACAGGTAAAGCTGCACTGGGCACAAGCCATGGTATCCTAAAGTGGTCAGTGCTGGGGATGCCTGCAGGGATAGACACACGGTGCATACCCAAGCAGGAAACCTGGACCCAAAACATGTCTGATGGGAGGTTCCAGAGTGCTCTGTACCATGGATGCCTTAACAAGCCATCTGAAGCCAAAGTGCTATGGGCCTGGAGTGTTCCAGTATGCTTTGCACCTTTGTCACATTGGCACAAAGGCTGGGCCTGTAGTGAGCACTACTCAAGGGTGTCCTGGTGTGTACCCCCCTGTGGCCACCTTGATAAGATGCCTGACACTGATATGGGCTTGAGGTCTAGGGCTTATTGAGGCAGCAGTCCAGTTAGGATACCCAGACTGTGTACACTGGTCTCTGCTTTCAAGGTGAGGGAGGGTGGGGAGCACAGACCATGTTGGTCAATTCCTTCTACCTAGAGAGCTTTCCAGGAGCTTATCCTCTGCAGTTGGGCTCTTTTATATGTTAGTTGTTCTTTTAAACCAAGACCTTTTAAAGAAAGAAAAAGGAAGCAGAAAAGAGTGGCTTTTTTTCTGTGCCACAGAGTGACCAAGGCTGATGTGGGTTTATAGACCCACACAGAGCTCACTGAGGCAGCAGGTTCTTTATGGCACCTGGATCCTTCTCTGGGCTTTTAAGCTGGAGAGGGAATGTAAACCCTGTTCTTCAGTCCTTCTGACACAGAGAGTATTCCTGCAGTTCCTCCAACATTTGGCAGAGTTATAGTGCTGGCTTTTTTATAAGCTAATTGTTCTTGGAGTGCCTGGGTGGCTCAGTTGGTTGAGCAGCCAACTTAGGCTCCGGTCATGATCTCATGTTTCATAGGTCTGAGCCCCGTGTCGGGCTCTGTGCTGATAGCTAGCTCAGAGCCTGGAGCCTGCCTTAAGATTCTGTCTCCCCCTCCCTCCCTCTGCCTGTCCCTCTGCTGCTTGTACTGTCTCTCTCAAAAAATAAATAAAACATTAAAAAATAATTTAAAAATAAGCTAATTGCTCTTTTAAACTATTGCTGTTTCTCTGTGCCCAAGGACAGAGGAATCTATTCCCTATCCCTCAATACTCCCTCCCCACCCACATCCCACTGTGATTCACAGAGATATAATGCCATCCACTTTGCGGTCCTCAAGCCAAGAGACCAGCAAGCAAGGAAAAGAGTCATCATCCTGATGGGGGTGATAGACTGGGATTGTCATAAGGAGATAGAACTGCTGCCACACAGTAGAGACAAATATCAGACACCCAAGTAATCCATTGATGTATGTCCAAATACTCCCTGCCCAGCATTAACAGCAAATAGACCAGCATAGCAGTCATGTCATGGGACAGGTATCGTGGTCAGCGACTCATACCTCGCAGGGATAAAGGTCTGTGTAACCCTACTAGGTATGTCACCTAGGAGAAGTGAAGTCAATAAGTAAGAGAGGTGGAGGTGGAGGATATCATTACAACCTGAATCTAGTGCAGAAGCAGGAGATTAAGTTCTTCTGACTGCCCATCCCTTCTAAGTTTTCTCAGAAAAAGATGTACCAGAGTCAGAGAGGAGTGGTTCTCAGATAAGGCGACTTGATTATATACAAAGCAAGAGGATAAGAGCAGCATAAGAAGGAGGCTTTAGTGGAGGCTGTAGAATGCCACCCAGACTCTTTTCAGAATCAGTGTTCATGTTGCTAGCTATTAAAAGTATTGACAGGCTGATGGCTCACAGTTGAGCTCAGCAATTTTTAATCAATTCAAGGTAGCAAGTGGCCTTACCCTGAGCTCACAGTTGAGCTCAGCAATTTTTAATCAATTCAAGGTAGCAAGATTATATCCCCTCTTTGGAGGCAGTCCACATCCAGTGGCTGGTTGATGCAGTGGACACAGGTGTGTCCCATTGCCTTGTATGAACACAACTCTGAATGGCCATCCCAATTCCAAAGCTCTCCATGGGGTCACCTAAGTTCTCTACTGCAGCTCAACTTGTCCCTCTGCCCACTTCTGCTCCCAACCATTCCCAGTGGATGTTCCTGGGAGAACTCTCCAACAAACTTCTTGTACAAACATTTCCATTCAGAGTTCTTTCCCAGGGAACCCACCATAATTTAGCAAATATATGTGGTAACAATTCATTTGGCACTCTGTCTTTACAGGAAATGAGGGGATAATAACAGTTTCTACCTCATTGCATCGTTGTAAGGAGTCACCAAGCAAAATTAGTGAAACAACTGTGCAAAGTTTAAGGTGCAATATAAGTTTAACATGACATTATAATAATTAGTATTAGTACCTGGGTGGCTCAGTCAGTTAAGCATCTGATTCCTGATTTCGACTGAGGTCATGATCTCATGGTTCATGGGATAGAGCCCTACATCGGGCTCCACACTGGGCATAGAGGCTGCTTAAGATTTTTTCTCACCCTCTCTGAAAAAATATTAATGATAATAGTAACAATTAGTATTTCTTGGCCCCAGGATGTTTTCACCAAAGAGAGATTAGTGGTCTTCCTATGCTTGTCCTCAAATAATATTAGTGAATGCCTTGTAGCCTAATATTTTGAACTTGCTCTCGAGATCCAGACAAACTTTTGTCTCTATTTTGTTGAATAAAGATACTAGTGATTGCAGACTAACATAATGCTTTTAATCTCTGAAACATTTTATGTTAGAATTAATGAAAGAGCTACTTTAAATTTAATTAGCCATAGTTTTTTGTCATGGATTACTTCTATGTCTTTGTTGTATGAAAGAAACTGGTTAAAGTATTTCTAAAACTTGTTCACATGTAGACTCTTCTAAAACACATTAAAGTCATGAATGTCCATGGTTTTCCACATCATATCATCCAGTGATCATCTGTTTATTGACAGCATGAACAGTGCTGCATTTTGTAAGAAAATTCACAGAGAACAAAAGACACAGGCTTTCCAGTTCTGCAGAGCAAGCTTACTTTTAACTTACGCATTGGGAATGATGCTAAATCTGTCTGATATGCCTCCTTTCTCACCACATCCACAACTATTTGCTTCATGGGAGTTAAAAGTCCCACTATCCTGTCTGGGATTTTCTTCCCTAAACTTGGCACACGTTTTTCAAGTTTTCAACCTGCCACTGTTGATGTTTATGACCAAACAGACAATGAAAACTTTCATGACTTCTAGCTGTCTAGAGCAGTTGTAAGATGTCACCAATTTGAAGATGCAGCATGATGTCTAAGAAAGTAAATTGTAAAATAATGTTTGCCTCAAAATCAATGAAATAGAATAATCTCTCTAAAGCAGTTTCTTTTTATCTTATTTAATAAGATAATGGGGTACCTGCTGCCTCATATGGATGTTGTAAGGGCTAAATAAGATAGTCCAGAGGGGGTGGTTAGCATATAGTGAGCATTTAATAATTGATATTTGCTATAACTATTGTTAATAATTATTAGTTAACCTCAGCTGAAAGATGCTTGTCTATCAGTACCATGTATTAGTAAACTCATGGCTAGTAGCTGAAAATTTTACCTAATGACTGATTTTTATCACTCTTATGAGTTCTTGGGATCTGCTTTCTCTAATTTAGTTTCATCCCTAATATAACACTCTTCCCTTACCAGGCCTAAAATTCTTACCATTCTAAGGAAAGCAATGAAAATAAAGGGACTGAGTCTAGAAGACCAACATACAGAGAGGTGTCCACCAGAGCTCTCTCATTAGCTAATATTAATCAATCAGTAAGATCAAGTCTCCTAGAATACTAAAGGAAATTCAAAATAAGAATATCTGTGAAGGGGCGCCTGGGTGGCTTAGTCTGTTAAGTGTCCGACTTTCGCTTAGGTCATGATCTCGCGGTTCGTGGGTTCGGGCCCCGCGTCGGGCTCTGTGCTGACTGCCAGCTCAGAGCCCGGAGCCTGTTTCAGTCTGTGACTCCCTCTCTCTCTGACCCTCCCCTGCTCACGCTGTCTCTCTCTCTCTCTCTCCTAGAAAAAAAAAAAAAAAAGAATATCTGTGTTCCTGAGAGCTGAATTTAAATTTCTGTACCATTACACATTCTATCTGAGCCAAAGATAGAATATTCAAATCACATTACATGACCCCATTATTGATTTAAAAAATATAGTTGTTAGGGTACCTGTATGGCTCAGTCAGTTGAGCATCTGCTTCTTGATTTCAGCTCAGGTCATGATCTTATGGTTTGTGGGATCACATCCTGTATTGGGCTCTAAACTGACAACAGGGAGCCTGCTTAGGATTCTCTCCCTACCCCACCACTTGCGCTCTCTCTCTCTCTCTCAAAAGGAATAAAAAATATAGTCACCAAATATGTATGTGTTCCAAAGAAGAGAAAAATCTCTTGCAACCACTGTTTCAACTCTGTAGCTACCTCCATGACTACTGATATTATTACAGAAGCCAGGTATTATAGGTTTTATTCTCTCTGATTATCATACCACTCCAAAGCCTCTTTTTTATTTAAAAATTTCCTATTCTTCCTCTCAAAGATTGCAAAGCTTCCAACAATAATTTTTACACACCTCAATTTTACTAATAATCAGAAACATGCATAAAGTGAGGAAATACCATCTCTTTCAAAGACAGACTCAGAACAAAGCATGTGAAAAATCCAAATTTTACATTTCAAAAATAAGATTTTGTAGATGATCATATATACTAAATACTACATAGAATAGCAGATTCATTTGCCATTTATAGAATGACACTTGTTGTCAATTAGTTGCACAAGATTTCATGTCATACGCATGTATATGAGCTGTGATTACAAAATTCTCAGACAATTCCATAAAACATGCATGAAAATAGGAATATACTGCACCAATATGAATATATTTACATTACCTTGGATCCAAATCCCACATTTGCTTATTACCAGATGGTATATGTTGTGAGTTGCTTCCTCTCCCTAATCCTGTCACCTATCATATCCAGCAGTAGAAAATATATCATGCAATTCCTGACATATCATAGAACCATCTAACCTCTTCCTATTGTCATATTCTGTTCTATTTCTGCACACAATTAGGAAGGAAGTCATGAGTTGGAATGTGTCAGTAGTTTGGTTAATATTTGATATTTATCAAATCCTTAATATTAGAGACCTAGTAGAAGGCCCAATCAGTGCCTGACTGGTGCTGGAAATAACCTAAAACGTCAGTGAGACTGACTCCATGATATTCATTATATGCTCAAGGAATTACTTTGCCTGAATAAATTCCACATGCAATATAAGGGCCTGGCTGGTGGAGCAGGCTCAAGCTTACAGAACCAGCTCTGCAAATAGGCCACTCAAGAAATTGGCTCACCAGTAATAGATGGCTAAAATTGGTTTGAAGGGCTGGCCTTTAAATACCCAGAGAGAGAAAATGAAACTTGAATTACCCAGTTCATCTGAAGGAAAAAGGGGAGAGAACTGTGAATTATGATATTACTCATAGAAAAGCACATTAGTCAGGAGGGTGACCCAAAAGAGGTGCAGGCCTGAAACATGGAGAGCACAACTCTGGTCTTAGAAAGAAATGGGTCATTTTAAAGGCAGATGCTGTTACTGCAGCCAGATGGAGATTAGCATGCTAGATGGAAAGGGGGAAATCAAGAGCAGCTTTACTGGAATTTGAAATTACTTCCATTACAAAAGTGCCCATTTCTCTCACTGGCCCTGATTTATACAGGTCTGATCCATTCATTTAGACTCAGATTTAGAAACTTAGATTTAGATGAGGTTACCAAGAGAGAGATATAAGGAAATGAAACCATTTTGTTGCAATTCTCTAAAAATTAAACAAAAGTGATAATATTTGAAGTATTTAAACCATTTATTCAGAGTGCTTTAGCCACAAAGGGTATCATGTTGTCCCCATGAGTTGTTGCTCGAAAGCATTTTACTCATATAATACTACCTTTAATCCCTGCAAGTAATTCTTTCTAAGACAAGCCTTATTTTAAAGAAACACTCTTAATCTCCCTGGATATCCATAAAGAAGAGCTTTATCCAAGTTCCAGTTTGCACTTTCCTAGCCTTATCTGTCTCTGTGAAGAGTTAATGATAGGGTATTCTTTCTCTCAATGTCTCCACGGGGCTTCATTATGTTGTTCTCAGCATCAGTGCAGTGGGGTATAGTCTGCAGTAATTAATAGTTCTACACCCAGGGCTAGATAAAGGGTCACAATTCTTGGTGACTCCATCATCTTGATGCTTGTTGCTTTGCATGTCCAGTATCTGAACAAGGATTTCAAATGAATTTGAAAGAAATGCAGCAGACAAGGTCCATTTTGGTTATTTCTGGATAGTTGATAAAGCCCCCTGCCCAAGTAGAAAATCAGGGAAGAAGTTTGACAGCTTTCAGATTCTATATGAAGTGCTGATTCTGCACCCATTAGTACTGCAGATGCACAGGAGGAAAACCCCATCTTGCCCTGTACAGCTTGGAAGGACATTTGAAATGTCATTGGGAGAAAATGCTTAGAGAAAAAAACTAACCAAAGAACACCTCTTAGAAAGCATAAGCACTCTTTCCAAAGACAAGGGCTAACAACAAGTCGTAAGGGCTCCACAGACCTGGCAGAAAACATACACAGGGGATGTGAGCTGGCCATGATACATTAAGAGGGTTGGGGATGGTGGCAAATGGAGACCCCATGCTCTTTTGACAGGGGACCTCCACTTGGCCAGGCCAATGGTTGCCATCCATGGTGTTATGGAATATTCTGCCTTTTTCAGAGATGCTAGACATGAAAAGGTGTGTGTGTGTGTGTGTGTGTGTGTGTGTGTGTGTGTTGACAATCCAGACAATATTTAAGTATTGCACAGGCCAAATAAAAATATCTGTGCTCTAACCTAGCCCATCAGCCTCTAGTTTGTAACCCTAGGAGTTTCTAAAAATAAAAGATATGTATATAAAAGATAGATTAAAGAAGGAAAGAAAAAAATAAAACCACTGGTATCATAGTTAGGTATGTCATCTGTTTCCCCAGGTCCACAAAGACAGGTATATTTATTGAGATACTTGCTAGCTGCCATCTCAGGTAGGACTTGGAATCTTTGTGACTTAACAAAATGACATAAGATAAAAACAACACAATTATTTCTTGCTCACCTGACAGTTCAGTTTGGTGTTCTGTGTGTGGGAGGCAGGTAGAGAATAGGGAGGGATGGAGGGTGCTCTCTAGTAGACTTCTTTTGGAGGGACTGCTATCTTCACCACATGATTGTGCAGGTTGCTCTGAGGAGAGGCGCTGAGAGCTTGTCTCCATTCAACCAGTCAGAAAGGGAAGAGAAATGGATCTTGAAAGGAAGTTTCTATAGGCTGCATGTAGGAGTGATATACATTACTTCCATCCATTTTCCATTGGCCAGAATTAAGTCCTATAACCGCACCTAAATGCAAGTATAATGGAAAATGTTGGTTGTATCTCAAAAAAAAAAGAAAGAAAGAAAGAAAGAAACTAGTTTGAATAATATATATCTGCCACTACTCGTAGCACACTGGGTTTTCTCTCACTCTCATCCCTATTTGTTTCTGTTAACCTTCACTCAGAATTTTACCCACTTACTTCTGGGAGCTTTGTCTCTCTATAATTAATCACAATATAATTATCTAAATTATCTAAGTCTATTGTGCTCTGACATCTCTTCCTTCACATTCATGATTATAATTTAAAGCTTCCTAAGAATATTTAGTCTTCCTTTGCTCCAAACCATGGCATTCTGACTCCATCAAGTTTTACATTCCTGGACCATGTGTAACAGGAAGATGGCATCTCATAGTCTCCCTAGCACAATATCAGTTCAGGCATTCTGGGCTTACTCGTGAATACCTCATTAACCTGAGGCTGATTTTTCACTGCAACTGGAAGCCTTAGATGTATAAGCTTTAGGCAGCTCATCCCATGGCATTATCTTTTGCTCTGTGGTCCTCCACTTTATCCACACAGAGTGACATCAGTTACCTTCCAGAGTTGATACTATAGGAAGATGCCTAGAACCATGGTCTCTCAAGAGTGAAGAACTCTGAGTCCCCAACTACTAGGAATGTTGGGCTCATTGCTGCATCTTTACCCGGGAATTGCCCTCACCAAAGGAAGGTGCCTCACCCCAAAATAAAACCCTCTCTGCAGTATGCATGAATGATAGATCATGCAGTATGCAAAGTACAAGGGCCCAGCCCCCTTGCTTCAATCTGGGAGGCTCTAGCAGGAAAGCTATTCCAGCTCTAGAGCACCCCACAGGCTCTGACCAGGACTTGAAGGCAACTTCATTACAGCCCAATTTCCCCTGCTGCCCATCCTATCTCTGCTACGCCCTCACAGGAGTGTTTCAGAGAACATTTTTCAGCAAATCTCCTGCAATCAATCAAATCTCAGAGTTCACTACCAGGGAACTTGACCTAAGGCAAAAGGTGATATGAATGAGGATTCAGCATGAATGTAACAATACCTTACACTGACAACATCTTGATTCCTCTTGTCATTCGGTTCACTTTAAATAAATATGAATCAATGGATAAATGTGTGTGTACAATGTAATGATTATTTCTTATAGACGGACACTGTTCTAAAAGCTTTTCTTATACAAACTCACTTAATATTCAAAACACCATCATGAATGTGGCGCTATTATTATCCCTTTTTCTGAACAAGGAAACTGAGTTAATTACCCATATCATTAAGCAATAATTGTGAGAGACAGGATTTAAACCTGACCCAAAAGATTCACACAATTATGTAAGAACATTGAGGAGCCAGACTAAGGGCTAAGTGAGTGTGATGCTTTGTGTGGGGCGACATCACAGCTTCTGGGTGATTAAAAGTTCTGTACATCTCTTTATTTCTGCTTTGTCCTCTACATTCCCAAAGGAGTCTTGTTATGGACAGGCAAAGCTTTCCATTAATGTAAAATTATGCATTTTGCTTCTGAAGCCAGTACTACTAATCCTATCTCCCTTGCTGATATTTGGTTTATGAATTGTTGTGCTGTGCAATGCTTGCTCCTGGGACATGAGAAAAAGTCTCCAGGGGCTTCTAGGAAAGGATTTGTTGATTATAAAAAGAAAAAAAATGAAGAAAAGGAGTCTTTTCATCTGGATTTTGTTTTGTGATATGGCAACCAGAACAGCAAGGAGCCACCTGTGATCAAAAGGGATGACAGCTTCAGGACAAAACCCAACAGGCTGAAGAGGGCAGAGACGCAAAGTAGAAAGAGTGTGGGGCCCTGGCAACTTGACTACATGGTAACTTAACTGAGTAGGGACTCATCATTACCTGAAGACTTAATCTTATGTGAAATAATAAAGTTATGTATTGTTTTAGTCAGAGTCAATGTTGGAGATGGGAGGGTTGCTTGTAGCCAAAATCATTCTAACTGTAGAAAGCCTGTAAGATTAGAAGAAAGATCAGATTTTTGAGGATTAATAAAATGAACAAATATCAAAAAGATACAGTAATAAATAGATGACAAGAAATGAGTTGGGAATGAAAATTAATAGTAAAGAATAAGAAAGTAGGATAGATGATGAGACAGAAAGAAAAACGTCAAATATAACAGAATTAAAGAGTGCAATGAATTCTGCAAATCTTTATAGAATATTGAAACTGCCCTGTCACTAAATCAAATTGCACAGTAGAAAGTAATTTATTTCCCAGATCCTTCTATCATTTGCATATCTTTATAATCTTTATCCTTCAAGAAATATCCTGCTCAAATTTACAGAACATGTTTTGTGTACCAACAGTTTTATATTCATTGTCTCACTTGATATTGTTCGCTCCACTTTTTAAGAGATCACTGTGGCTTGAGAGGCCATAGTTGTGTGGATATGACTCTTCAATTTACTAGTAGTGGAAACCCAACTTGAACAAAAGATGATTGATTTAAAATAAATTCCCTCATCTCAAAGAGAGAAACTGTCCTGCAAAGGAGATATAGATACAAACTACTAGTACTATATAATGCAATTTTGAATAAAGATAACCAAAGGAACTTTAGAAGTAGTGGAGAGGGAGAAACCACCATGGATCTTAACATCTATTCACTGAGTAGAGTATTGATGATCTGCATGCACCAAGGTCAAAGTACCAGTACTAAAGAGGCCTGCATCCATAATGCTCTATGTGGTCATAGTGCCAGTGGTCAGGGAACATCTATGTGACTATGTAACATTAGAAGATTCAGGTCACAGAGATGGCCTTGTTAGAAAGGAAGAGACTCTGAGTTCAGTGGCTGATATGGGCATGCTCTCTTGTTGTGCTAATTCAAACCTTCTAAGTCAGCTTTCAGCTCTACTATTAAAATGGGTGAATAAATGCATATCCAGAGTCATCCAGGTTTAATCTCTTGGCAGAAATGTGGGTGGGTATTGAGAATCAACTAAGAGCCTGTCTCTAGTTTATTCATCATCTCTTGTTACTCTCTCTGGGCCTAGTTTATAATAAATGTGTACTTTTTATATCTCCATCGACAACAGTAAAAAATGTGGCTGCCTACAGCTCCTGAGCATACATGTTATGGTCCAGTCATCTAGAGAAAGACTGAACCTACTGCAAATATCTGAAAGGAGACAAACAATTTTATGGGCCCAGGATAGCATTTATTGATCCTGTGAACTATGGTAAGGAAATTGGGTCATATCAAATGTTTATGGGGCATCTGTTACAGCCTTGTGAATAGGTGCTAGACAAATAATCCAATAGGCTTCCACTACAGAGAGACTGAATAATTTGTCAGTGGTAAATGTTAGAACCCAGGTTTGAACTTCAGCCTTATAACTGAAGTGTTATAAGATGAATATTCACTGGTGTTACAAAGATGAATGACCTTAACTTGAAAGCACCCCACCAAACTATTCATATGCTCTTTAAGGTCTTTCTAAATCCTCAGAAATATTTGTCTTTTAAAATTTTTAGTCAAGATGTCATCCATACTTGCTGTAAAAACTATTTTGAGGTGCTCATTCAAGATGGCAACATAGGAAAACTCTGAATTCACCTCTTCCACAGCACACACCAAATTATACCTATTAGAACTATTCCTCCTGAAGAAATGATGGCTGACTGAGCAGTTACTGAACAACCAAAGACTGACAGCAAGAGAGATGAAGACACAGTAAGGAAGGAAATCCTCATCCTCAATACTGCTAGCGGCAGTGAGGAGAGTACTGAAGGCCCTAAAACAGATCTGTCTGTCCTTGGGCACAGAAAAACAGCCACGGTTTAAAAAAGCAACTAGTTGGGGCGCCTGGGTGGCTTAGTCGGTTAAGCGTC
>NW_024081362.1:822722-824832 GCF_003009895.1 Hyaena hyaena | reverse complement strand
GGGGGGGGGGGGGGGGGGGGGGGGACTGCTCCCCGCTCCCCAGCCCCACCTGGAAGGGATGCGTGGCGGTTGCGCCTTTGTGCTTCTGGCTGGAGAGGACACACTGCATGCTTTAGTGCTTCTGGCTGGGCTGGATCCCCAGGAGGGAGGCGAGAGACTTGAAACTGCTCTGAGGAGCTCAACTGCAAGTTTGTATTTCGAGCAATTTCAATGGGGTGCGCAGACTGAGATGTGGAAATGAGGACTGGCTTGGGATATAGAGCACAGCCCACCTTGGCTGCGCCCCTGGCACAGGGATATCCCACCCAAAAGAGTTGCAACACTTGGTTCAAGAAGGGACTGAGGCGCCGCCACTTTTCTCCCCACAACCACCAAGGCAGTGCTCCCACAGGATGCACTGGACCAAACCACGCCCATCCCTGCTAGAGCTGTCCTCTTCTTTTTATTTTATTTATTTTTTTAACCAGAGCCAGGGCAAGACCAACATGGATGCACTGCCCTGATTGATTCTGGTCACTGGCTTCCTCAAACAGTCACATTTAATTCATTTACATAGATGTAAATTCTACACCTACACCGCTACCTATTCATCTCTTTCTCTCCAGAGTAATCAGACTATATATTTTCTCTGAGTAGCATCACTGTCATCTCTTTCGCCTCCTCTACAACCATATTCCATTTTTTCTCTCCCTGAAAAAAGCCTCTTATTCCTTCTGCCTGCTTATTTCATTTCCAATTTTGCTTCATCCCCACCCTGTCATTTCTCTTTCTCTATGCTTTTCCACCAGCACTGCATACGCCCAACTATTTATTTGTAGCTGGGAAATCTGGTTATATGCTTTAGACTGTCCTTTGTCTATTGGGTTTCTTCTTTTTTTCATTTGATGTATTTTTATTTCTTATAATTCGCCTTCCCTCCTTCTGTTTTATTTCTTTTTCCCTTTCAATTTGCGTGTTTGTTGGATTTGTCTGTGCGTTTGTGTGCCTTTGTTCCCTGTGTGTTTGTCTGTTTTCTTTTCCAGGGCTACCTCAAGAAACAACCCAAGTACACATGGTGGAGAGTCCTGAATACTACTACAAGTAGGAAAATAAAATAACCAAGGTGACAACAAGAGAGACCAAGAGATGCCATTCAAAGAACACTTTCTGAATGGACAGGCCATGGACAGTCAAGGAGCCTTCTTTGGTGCAGCAACACTCACAGGTGCAGAGTGCATAACAAGCTTTTAAAACTAACAAAAGACAGAAAGCTAACCAAAATAATGAAACGAAAGAGCTCTCTTCCAAGGAAATTCCAGGAAGAATTGACAGCTAAAGAACAGCTCAAAATAGATATAAGCAACATAACTGAACAAGAATTTAAAACACTAGTCATAAAATTAATCGCTGGGCTTGAAAAAGGCTTGGAAGACATCAGAGAAACTATTGCTACAAAGAATATGGAGCTTAAAAATAGCGGTGATGAATTTAAAAATGCTATAAATGAAATGCAAAATAAAATGGAGGAGTCCAATGCATGGATTGAAGAGGCAGAAAGGAGAATTAGTGATTTAGATGACACAATTATAGAAAAAGAAGAAGCTGAGAAAAAGAAATATAAACTGAACCAGGAACACAAAAGGAGAGTTTGAGAGCTCAGTGATGAAATCAAACGGAATAATATCCATATCATAGGAATTCCAGAAGAGGAAGAGAGAGGAAAAGGTGCTGAAGGAGTCTTGGAACAAATTATAGCAGAGAACTTCCGCAATCTGGGGAAGGAAACAGACGTTGAAATCCAAGAGGCACAGAGAACTCCCCTCAGACGTAATTTGAGTCGATCTTATGCATGACATATCATAGTGAAACTGGCAAAATATAATGACACGGAGAGAATTTTGAAAGCAGCTAGGGAGAAAAGGGCCCTAACATACAAAGGGAAACCTATCAGAATGGTGACAGACCTATCTACTGAAACTTGGCAGGCCAGAAAGGAATGGCAGATTTTCAATGTGATGAACAGAAAAAGATATTCAGCCAAGAATCCGCTATCCAGCAAGCCTGTCATTCATAATAGAAAGAGAGAGAAAAGTCTTTCCAAATAAACAAAAATGGAAAGAATTAGCCACCA